>NW_026264005.1:9100-15079 GCF_000817695.3 Arachis duranensis
AAAATGAAATTAAAACAAATTACAAAAATGAAAATCCTAATTTAATTGATCCATGTGCCTTTGAGTGATGATGTGGGCTTAGCTTTCTTTGGATTTGAGGAGAAATGGGTTTGGTTGGCCTTGATTCAATTTGGTGAGGAATTGAATTAATTTGAATTTTGGTTGATTTTTGGCCCATGACACTCCCAGGAGGCTGCCCTGCCCTTGTGGAGGGCAGGGCAGAAAATTGGTGCATGGTGCGGACGATTGGTGCAGCGTGGTGCAGCCTTGTGCGAGTTTGGTGCGGCCTTGGTGCGTGAGATGCTGCCCTGCCCGCGCCAAGGGCAGGGCAGGAAAAGGTGGTGTGCCAGAAATTCCTTGGTGCTGCCAGAATCAGGAATTGGTGCGCCAGAATCAAAAATTGGTGCGCCAGAATTGAGCTTGGTGCATAGGATGCTGCCCTGCCCTCGCGGAGGGCAGGGCAGGAAATTTTGGTGCTGCCAGGATTGAGCTTGGTGCGCCAGATGCTGCCAGGAACGTGCCATGGTGCGCCAGATTCCCTTCTTGGTGCGCCAGGGTTGTGCATCAACCAAATGCTGCCCTGGGGCAGGGCAGTGTTTTCACTTTGATGTCCCAAGTTCGAACCGTGGCCGAAACACACGCTACTTAATTTCCTTGGCTTTCTTTTTGCTTATTTTTGGCCCTTAAAGATGCCTTTCGTTCCTGCCTCAATTGTACGCCAAGTATGGATTGCTATATATCGTTGGAAAGATCTGAATGTCAGCTTTCCAACGCAACTGGAAGCACATCAATTGGACGTCTGTAGCTCAAGTTATAGCCCTTTGAAGTATGCATGGTCATGCTGTGTGCGGCCAGATTTTAACTTAGCGAAAATTCTTGCTTCCAACCACACTTTGCATCACGATTCTGCCCTGCCCTTGGCAAGGGCAGGGCAGTGTGCGTGCTGGTGGTTTTCTCCTTTTATTTGGTCATAAGCATTTAATATTTAAGCACAAATTATCAATTTCTTGTATGAAAAGCATAGAAAAATAGGTATATGATGACATGTCATCAATAATCACTTTAGCACCAATGAGATATTATTTGAACTTGTCACATGCAAAAACTATTGCTAGCAACTCCTTTTCAGTAGTGGTATAGTTTGTTTGAGCATCATTGAGGACTTTGCTAGCATAGTATATCACATGGACTAAATTATCTTTCCTCTGCCCTAACATGGCCCCAAGTGCAAAATCAGATGCATCACACATCAATTCAAAGGGTAAGTTCCAATCAGGTGGGGAAATGATAGGAGCAGAGGACAATTTCTTTTTCAAGTTTTCAAATGCAAGCATGCATTTCTTGTCAAAATTAAATGGTGTATCAGACATTAGGAGATTGCTTAAGGGCTTGGCTATCTTTGAAAAATCTTTAATGAACCTTCTATAAAAGCCAGCATGCCCCAAAAAACTCCTAATTGCCTTGACATCACTGGGTGGATGTAACTTTTCAATTAGCTCCACCTTAACTCTATCTACCTCAATGCCTTGATAAGAAACTTTATGGCCAAGAACTATTCCCTCTGTCAGCATGAAGTGACATTTTTCCCAGTTCAAGACTAAGTTGGTTTCTTGACATCTTTTCAATACCAAGGCAAGATGTGTTAGGCAACTAGGGAAGGAATCTCCAAATACTGAGAAGTCATCCATGAAAACTTCAATGAACTTCTCTATCATATCTGAGAAGATGGAGAGCATGCACCGTTGGAAGGTTGCGGGTGCATTACATAGCCCGAATGGCATGCGCCTATAGGCAAACACTCCATATGGGCATGTGAATGATGTTTTCTCTTGGTCTCTTAGATCAACCACTATTTGGTTGTATCCTGAATACCCATCTAGAAAACAATAATATGCATGTCCCGCAAGTCTTTCCAATATTTGGTCCATGAAGGAAAGTGGGAAATGATCTTTTCTTGTGGCCTCATTAAGCTTCCTGTAGTCAATACACATTCTCCAGCCTGTAATGGTTCTTGTAGGGATTAGTTCGTTCCTTTTGTTGGGCACCACAGTGATTCCCCCTTTCTTGGGAACCACCTGAACTGGACTGACCCATTGGCTGTCTGAGATTGGATAGATTACTCCTTCCTGCCACAACTTCATGACTTCCTTCTGCACTACTTCTTTCATTACTGGATTTAACCTTCTTTGGGGCTGAATGGAAGGTCTGGCACCTTCTTCTAAAAGTATTTTATGCATGCATATGGCTGAACTGATTCCCTTCAAGTCAGCAAGTGTCCATCCAATCGCATCTTTATGCCGTCGTAAGACTTGAAGCAATTCTTCCTCTTGTTCTTGGCTGAGAGCTGAATTTATGATTATTGGATAACTTTTATTTCTCCTAAGCATGCATACTTAAGAATGGTTGGCAGTGCCTTAAGCTCCAATTTGGGTGCTTCTTTTCTTTCCTCCTTCTCTTCTAGCCCACTTTGAACATGTATTTCAGCGGCTGCAGCTTCTTCGCTTGTTGCTAACTCCTCTTCTGTTGATGCTTCGAGCTCTTCTTCAAGAGTTTCTTGTACCAAAGCTTCTACTGAGTCTAGCCTTATACATTCTCCCAATAAGTCATGTGGGTATCTCATAGCCTTAAACACATTGAATGTCATTTTCTCCTCATGTAATCTGAGGACAGGTTCACCCTTTTGGACATCAATAATGGCTCCACCAGTGGCTAAAAATGGCCTCCCCAGGATGATGGAGGTCTTAGCTCCTTCTTCCATGTCTAGTACTACGAAATCTACTGGGAAAATGAAGTCTCCCACCTTCACCAACAAGTCTTCTACAACTCCATGGGGAAATTTGAATGACCTGTCTGCTAGTTAGAGGGCCATTCTTATTGGTTTGGCTTCTTCAATCTTCATCTTTTTCATCATTGCTAGAGACATTAGGTTTATGCTAGCTCCTATATCACATAAGGCCTTTTCTACAGTGATTTCTCCAATGATACAGGGGATTTGGAAACTCTCAGGATCCTTCAATTTTTAAGGCAATTTGTGTTGGATGATGGCGCTGCATTCTTCTGTAAGTACCACAGTCTCATTATTCTTCCAGCTTCTCTTTTTGGTCATCAACTCCTTCAAGAACTTGGCATAGAGTGGCATTTGCTCGATCGCTTCAGGAAAGGGTATGTTTATTTGTAGTTTCTTGAAGATCTCCAAGAATCTTGAGAATTGGTTGTCTTCTCCCTTTTTCTTTAATTGCAACTGCTGTGGGTATGGGACCTTTGAGAGGCATGGATTGGGTACTTCCCTTTCTTGATGTGACTTGGGGATTGAGGTGTGAGATTCCTCATGTCCCTTGTTTTCTTCATCCAATTCCTTCTCTTGTGGTTTCTTGTGGGTCTCCTTCAGTTCCTTCCCACTCCTGAGGGTGATGGCATGACATTCTTCCCTTGGTATTGAGTTAATATTGCTGCGATTGTTGTGCCCAGGGTTTTGTTTGAATAAGAATTCAATCTGTGTTTCCAATTTCTTGATGGCAGCATCTTGATTTTCTTGCTCATCTTGTGTCTGTGAAGCAAATCTCCATGGATTGGAGTGCTCAGAATCTGTGATTTCTTGGTGATATTCCCAACCACCATTAGAGATTGGTGATGGTGGGTAATATCCCATAAAATTTGTTTGATCATAAGATGAGTTGAACTCCATTTAAATTTTGGAAAACACAACACCAAGAAAAATTGAAATTACTCATATCAGAGATGAGAATTTCTTAGTGAGGCAAAAACTCAAACACCTTGGTTTCACTTTAAAACAGAGAACAAAAACAAAAAAAATGCTTGATCTAGACTTCTCACCCACTTAATCATTGTTGATCTAATCAATCCCCGGCAACGGCGCCAAAAACTTGATGTGTGGAAAACGATCCAACACAAAACTCACCGGCAAGTGTACCGGGTCGCATCAAGTAATAATAACTCACATGAGTGAGGTCGATCCCACAGGGATTGAAGGATTGAGCAATTTTAGTTTAGTGGTTGATTTAGTCAAGCGAATCAAGTTTTGGTTGAGTGGGTTGTATTTATCAGAAGCTAAATTGCTTGGAATGTAAAGGGAGAAGGGGAAATTACAGTAAATTAAAGAGCAGGAAAGTAAATTTGCTGAATCTTAAAGGACAAGTAATTAAATAACTGAAACTTAAAGTGCAAGGAATGTAAATTGCAGAAATTTAAATGGCAAGAAATGTAAATTGCTTGAAAGTAAAAGGGAATTGAGGATTGGGAATTCAGAATTCCAGCAACAGAAAGTAGATTGCAACAATTAATAAAGTAGAAGATGAATTAGAAGCAATTAGAACTCAAACAGTAAAGAAATTAAGTGTAGCAAAGGTTCACAGAAGAACCAAAAGGAAATTGGGATCTCAGGACTCCAGAGACTAGGTAGCAAAGCCTAGATCTCAATTGCCCTCCCAGATCCAAGTTCTCAAAGCAATTGACAAGAAATTGAAGAAGAAGCAGTAAAGGGAATATAAATTGAACTCAATTATGCAGAAAAGTGTTTAAAAAGATTTTGAATGGAGATTGAGACAGAATTTCCTCAATTCTTCACACCCAAAACTCAAAACAAGGAAATGAAAAATGCCCAAGCAAGAACGAGGAAGAAGAGAGATCAATTCTCCTTCCCAATTTTCTGAAATCTCAGTGAAGACACCAAGAGAAGTTCCAAAGTGCAAAAATAAAATTCAAAGCTCAAAGGAAGTGAAAAATTCAAAAGCTAAGCAAAAAGTTTCTAATTACATCAAACTAGCTCCTATTTATACACTTTCTATTCTTGGATTTTGGGATTTGGATGGGCTTTTGATTTGGTGAAGAAATGAATTAAATTGGAATTTTAATTGAATTTTCGGCCCAAAAATAATAGTTCCCAGGAGGCTGCCCTGCCCTTGTGGAGGGCAGGGCAGAAAATTGATGTGTGGTGCGGCTTGGTGCGGGCTGGTGTGCGGCTTGGTGCGCAGGATGCTGCCCTGGTCTTGGTGCGCAGAACGCTGCCCTGCCCTCGTGGAGGGCAGGGCAGAAAAAATTGGTGCGCCAGAGATGTGCCACGGTGTGTGCTGATGCTGCCAGAATCATGCCATAATGCGCCAGAATGGTGCCTTGGTGCACAGGATGCTGCCCTGCCCTCGCGGAGGGCAGGGCAGAAAAAGTTAGTGCGCCAGAATTGTGATTTGGTGCGCGCTGGTGCTGCCAGAGTCATGCCGTGGTGCGCCAGAATTGACCCTTGGTGTGCCAGATTCATGCACCAACAAAATGCTGCCCTGCCCTCGCGGAGGGCAGGGCAGTGTTTCCAAAATGAAGTCCCGCGTTCGAAACTTGGATGCTACACACGCTACCCATTTTCCTTGGCTTTCTTGGTACCAAAGTGAGGCTTAATTCCTTGCTTCCTCATGGTCCCGTGTTCAACTCTTGTGGCAAGCATTTGGAGACATTTTCTTTTGATTTTCTCCCCTTGTGAGCCCGATACTGCCCTTGTGGAGGGCAGGGCAACATTTTTTTCTTCTTGATTCCAAGGCACAAATTTGTGCTCTGCCCTTGTAGTGGGCAGGGCAGAGTTGCCTTCTTTGCCTTGTTCCCTTATGTTGCCCTCCTAGAGGGCAGTGTGCCTGATACTAGCCATAAACTTGATAGCTACGATTTAGGAAATTGCACAATCGGCAAAAATTCCTTCCGGCAAGTGCACCGGTTATCGTCAAGTAAAAACTCACAATAGAGTGAGGTCGAATCCCACAAGGATTGGTTGAATGAGAAATTCGGATTAGAAGTTTGTTCTAGTTGAGCGGAATCAAGATTTAGATGAGAATTGCGGAATCTTAAATTGCATGAATTAAAGAGCGAGAAGTTAAAGTGCTGAAATTAAAAAGGGATGGGGTGATTGCATGAATTGAAATTGCAGAATGTAAATAGAAAGGGGTAGATCAGAGAGAGGGGTTCATTGGGGTCAGGAGA
>NW_026264006.1:0-5446 GCF_000817695.3 Arachis duranensis
CCAGATTTAGTCTCAGCCTCAGAGGTGATGCCCTTGCACTCTTCTCTTTGGTTCACCTCAGTGTTGCTTGGAAGAGAGTCAGGAGGAGTCTCAGGGATCCTCTTACTCAGTTGACCAACTTGTACCTTCAAGTTTCTAATGGAAGACCTTATTTCATTCATGAAACTATGAGTGGTCTTAGAGAGGTTCGGAACCAGAGTCACTAAGTCAAAGAGGCTCTGCTTTGGAGTCTCTATGTTACCTTGAAAAGTTGGGAATGGTGGTCTATTGTTGAACCTATTCTGGTTCCTTCAACCTTGATTGTTATTAAAGCCTTGCTAAGCCTTCTGTTGATCCTTCCATGAAAGGTTAGGATGATTCCTCCATGAAGGATTGTAGGTGTTTCCATAGGATTCTCCCATGTAATTCACCTCCTCCATGGTAGGTTGATCAGGATCATAAGCATCTACATCAGAAGATACTTCTTGGGTACTGCCAGCTGCAGTTGGCATTCCAGTCAGATGTAGAGAGATCATATTGACCTGTTGGGTCAAGATCTTATCTTGAGATAATATGGCAATCAGAGTATCAATTTTAAGAACTCCTTTCTTCTGAGAGACTCCGTGATTTACAAGGTTTCTTTCAGAAGTGTACATGAATTGGTTATTTACAACCATCTCAATGAGTTCTCTAGCTTCTACAGGTGTTTTCTTCAAGTGGAGTGATCCACCTGCAGAGCTGTCCAATGAGATTTAGACATCTCAAACAAACCATTATAGAACACGCCTATGATAGACCATTCTGAGAGCATGTCAAGAGGATATCTCATGATCAGTTGCTTGTATCTTTCTCAAGCTTCATAGAGGAAGTCACCTTCTCTTTGTCTGAAGGTTTGAACTTCCACTCTAATCTTGTTCATCCTTTGAGGAGAAAATAATTTAGCCTGAAAAGCATTAACCAACTTTTCCCAAGAGTCTAAGCTCTTCTTTGGTTAGGAATCCAACCATATCTTAGTTTTGCCTTTTATAGGGGTTCTTTATCCCTGCTCCTAGTCATAAACAAGAAAAGAAGAAAAGACAGAAAGGAAGCTTCTATGTCTGATTTGAGTATAGAAGGCTCCCAGTGATATGTGTAGAAAAAAGAAGATAGAAGAATGAAGATGGAAGAAGAAGAATACTTTGAAAATAGGGGAAGAGGAGTTCGAATAAATAGAAGTAGAGAAGGGAAGAATTTGAAATTGAAAAGATAAATCGGAATTAAAATATTTTTGTTTTTATTTTATTTATTAATTAATTTCGAAAATAAGGTTAATAATTTAAAAAGAATTGAAAATTAGTAAGTGAATTTTAGAAAATAGAAGAAAGAGAAAAAGAAGAGTATTTTCAAAAATTAGAAGAGAGAAGAGTTTGTTAGGAAGTTTTGAAAAAGAAGAGAGAGAAGAAAAGTAATTAATTAAGAAAGATTTGAAAATAAAATAAGATAAGAGATAAGATAAGAAAAGATTTGAAATTGAAATTTGAAATTAGAAAAAGATAAGATAAGAAATTAAAAAGATTTAAAAGAGATTTGAATTTAAAAATTGAAATTAGAAAAGATAAGAAAAGATAAGATTTTGAAAAAGATATAATTTTGAAAAGATTTGATTTTTGAAATTTAAAGCTAAGATATGATAAAAATTTTGAAATTAAAATCTAAAATTTTAATTAGAATTTTCAAAAATTAAGTTAATTTTTAGATAGAAAAGATAATTTTTTATCTTTGAATTTAATGAAGAGAGAGAAAAACATGTAAAACACACAAAACTTAAAATTTTTAGATTTAGGACCCCAAGTTTTAAAAAATTTGAAGGAAAAACACAAAGGGACACCAAATTTAAAAATTTTAAGATCAAAACACAAAGAAAACACAAGAACACTTTAAAGAATAAAAAGAACACTAAGAACAAGACACCAAACTTAAAATTTTTAGAAAACCAAACACAAATTTTCGAAAAGTAAAAGAAAAACAACAAGGAGACACTAAACTTAAAGATTTGACACAAGATTTAACCAAAGAAACTATTTTTGAAAAATTTTTAGAAAGAAAGACTCAAAATTTGTAAAATTTACCAAGAACAAAAACAAAGGACTCAAAATTAAGAACAAAGATTAAATAAAGAAAAGAAAAATAATTTTGAAATTTTTTTTATTATTTTCAAAAATAGAGAAGGAGAAAATAAAAAATTAGACTTAAATAAAATAAAAATAACCTGATCTAGGGAACAAGATAATCCGTCAGTTGTCCAAACTCGAACAATCCCTGGCAACGGTGCAAAAACTTGGTGCATGAATCCCCACACTTTCGTATAGCTGTACCAGCAGATGCATTGGGTCATCCAAGTAATACCTGAGCGAGTCAGGGTCTATCCCACGAGGATTGTGGCTTGAAGCAAGCTATGGTTACCTTGCAGGTCTTAGTCAGATGAATCAGAAGTTGTGGATTTGTGATATCTAAACTAGGTTGACATGAAAGGAGTAAAATAAAATACTTTGTAAATTAAATAGAATCAGTAATAGGAATATGGTAAAGGATTGGAGTTGCTTTGTCTTTCTGAATCAACTCTGGTATTACTGTCTCCTTTGCTTGGGAGTGATTTTTTATATGGCAGGCTGTATGTGATCAACGCTATTCGCCGTGGTCATCAATCTCCTTTCCTTCAAATCAAATGCCGTATGGCCGCTGTCATCAAATCTGAACAAGGGTGAAGCTCTAGCAGTTCGTTCTCTTGGTGATCCTACTTAAAACACCATAGATAAGGTCGAATCTTTCAGATCAGAGAATGTTGTTCTTTGGATTCTAGCTTCTACCATAGAGACCCTAATTTCCTCGAAAATCGACTGAACAGGTGTCTCGAGAAGTCCCCAACGAACTCGTGGATTAACCGTCTGAGAGATGTATAATTGATAAACCCCATTTATAGGGTTTATCTTGTGCTTAATTTAGGAGATTTTATGACCTTTTATCCACATTTATTCAACAAAATAGCATGGTTTTATAACTTCTCCTTAAATTGTGCTTAAGCGTGAAAACATGCTTTTTAGGACTTAAAATAGCTAAATTTAATTCACCTTGATTCCATTAGATGCCTTGATATGTTTGCTAAGTGATTTCAGAATTAGGAGGCAAAGATTGGATCAAGGGAATGAAGGAAAAGCATGTAGAAATGGAGAACTCATGAAGAAATGAAGGAATCGCAAAAGCTGTCAAGCCGACCTCTTCGCACTCAATCGGCCATAACTTGAGCAACAGAGGTTCAAATGATACGGTTCTAGTTGCGTTGGAGAGCTAACATATGGGGCTTCGAAATGATATAATATTTGTCATATTTGCATCATGTATAGGGGCGCGCATGTGCACGATACGCGTACGCGCCGATGGTTGCACTCAATTCACTTAATGCAACTCATGGCCAGCGATTTTAATATCCTTGTGGGCCCAATCCAACTCATTTCTGATGCTATTTAAGCCAGGATTGAAGAGGGATGAGACACCTAGTTACCATTAGTTTAGTTTAGCTTAGTTTTGGAGGGAAAGTTAGTTTTAGAGAGAGAAGCTCTCACTTCTCTCTAGAATTAGGATTAGGATTAGGATTAGTTCTTAGATCTAGGTTTTAATCTTTGCTTTCTTCTACTTCTACATCTCAATTCCTTGTTGTTAGATTCATTCTTCTTCCATTCTTTTGTTGTAATTCCCTTTATGTTGTTCTTATGTTTTGTTGTAAATCTACTATTGTTCATTCCATTTTCTTTCAATTCAATAAGAGGTAATTCATGTAGATCTTGTTTCCTTTAATTGTTGTTGTTAATTCTTTACATTTGATTGTAGTTAGAATTAATTATTGTTGTTGATTTACTATGTTTTCCTTTTGTGCCTTCCAAGTGTTTGATAAAATGCTTGGTTGGATTTTAGAGTAGAGTTTTATGTTCTTGGCTTGGAAAGGTAACTTAGGAACTCTTGAGTTACTAATGTCCAAGTAATTGATGATTGGGAGCCATTATAGAATGTAAATGGAGAGGGATAATTGACAAGAATTTAAAGTGCAAAAGAAGTAAAAGAGTTGAATCTTAAGGTGCAAGTAATGTAAATTGCAGAAACTTAGATTGCAAGAAACTTAAATAATTGAATCTTAAAGTGCAAGAAATGTTCATGGCTTGAATCATAAAAGGCTTTGGGCACTGATATTGCAGAAATTAAAAAGAGAAAGTAAAATGGCATGAATCAGAGAAGTAAAATATGAATGGATATGCAACATATCTAAACAGAAAAGAACAATTGCTTGGAAATTCAAACAGAAAGCATAATGTAGCTCAAGTGCAATAGCTCAAGAGAAGTTGAAGATCTCAGGGTTGGAGGAGACTAGAAAACAAGTCTAGATCTCAAGTCCTTCCTTGATCCAACAAGAGAGTAATTGCAAAAGAAATGGAAGAGTAAATTGCAGAAGAAGTAGAAGAAAGCAATAAATAGAATTTGGGATTCAAATCACAGTTTCTAGAATTATGCACAAACAAAGAGATCTCAAGGTGAGATTGAAACAGAATTCCTTCAATTCTCCACCCAAGATCCAAAACAAAAAGTAGAAAGTGTAGAAGCAAGAACAAAGAAGAAGAGAGATCAATTCTCCTTCTCAATTCCCAAACTCCCAAAGCTAGAAAAATAAAATTGAAAATTCAAAAGTATGCAAAAAGGTCCTATCTAACTCAAACTAACTTCTATTTATACACTTCCTATGTTTGGATTTTAGAATTTGGGTGGTGTTCCGAGGGTTACCTGAAACGTGTAGCTCGGCCGTCTGGCAAGACCCGAGGTGAGGGTTCCGTGACCCGAGCTTGATGTGCCGAGCGGCTGGTGGTTGTACCTGCAATGACACTCCGATGCTTAAGTTAGCATGGGTCCAAGCAGATATTGAGTAGAATTAGAGTATGAGTTATACCTGGGTGCTCCAGTGTATTTATAGTAGTTGGTCGTGATCCTCCCTGGATAAGATATTCTTATCTTATCTTATCTTTTGGGAGCTTTATCCCTATCTTTGTGGAACCACCTTTCTTTAGGCCTTTTCGGCCTTTAGGTTTTGGGCTTCGTTCCTTCTGATGGGCCTTCTTAGCTTATTTGTCCGAGGTCCGACCTCAGGCGTGGGCCTTGGGGCGAGGTCGGACCTTTCTATGAACTTCCGAGTTGGGGGAGCTCGGTCAGGGTATGAACAGTGCCCCTGCCCGACTCCTATATAAACCCTCCTTCACTACTTCATTTTCACACAACCTAAATACCACTTCTCCCCCCATTTGGCCGAACATAAAGCCATTCCCTTCTTCCTCATTTCTTCTTCTTCTACTCTCTTCTTTCTTCTTTTGCTCGAGGACGAGCAAACATTTTAAGTTTGGTGTGGTAAAAGCATTGCTTTTTGTTTTTCCATAACCATTTATGGCATCCA
>NW_026264006.1:12422-15041 GCF_000817695.3 Arachis duranensis
GCTAGGGGGTCCTCTCTGGGCCTTTGGACGCTGGGCTCCGCTCTTTGGGTGTTGGACGCCTGGAAGGGGGTAGGAAGCTGGCGTTGGACGCCAGTTTTGGGCCTTCTAATCTGAAGCAAAGTATGGACTATTATATATTTCTGAAAAATTCTGAAAGTCAGATTTCCACAGCCATTGAGAGCGTATGATTTGGACTTTTGTAACTCCAGAAAAGCTCTTTCGAATGCAGGCAGGTCAGATTTTGACAACATCTGCAATGCTTTCTCTGTCTCTGAATCAGACTTCTGCTCCAACTCCTCAATTTCAGCCAAAAAATACCTGAAATTGTCCAAAAACATAAAAACTCATAGTAGAATCGAAAAATGTGAATTTAACACTAAAACCTATAAAAACTCAATAAAAACTAGTAAAAACTATATGAAAATGATGTCAAAAAGCGTATAAAATATCCGCTCCTCACTTACACCTTTAACTTCTGTCAACGTTGTCAAGGAGTCTATCATTGATGCTGTCAGATCGCTTTTCCTGTGCTTTGTCAGTGGCATTATCAGAGGTCCACTCAGAAACACTACCACGTACACCATCGTAGATTCACCTTTTAGAGGGAGAATAGAAAAAGAGTCTAGAACTTTCTGTAAATTAAGGTTAGGGATATGGGTTATATAGAAAGCTAGTATACACACTCAATGAACTATTTTGATCATTTATAAAATGGCAATGTTTTGGTCAAAAAAATAGGGATGAATCGATGTCTGTCCATTTTTTACTAGCCATCCCGACACTTACCAGGCAACTCATTGACACATCATTAACGCGTAAGTAAATTCCGTTAGGTCTTGATGCTGGAGATGATAGAAAGACCACCATGTCTTACAACAAGCAGGAACAAGGACCAAGGGATATTATTTTTTGGACAAAGATCGCTTTGTCCTTCTAGGGACTACACTAGAATTTTACTCATACTATTAAGCAATATTTGGAGACAAAGAAAGAAAACACAATATATAGAAAAATACTAGTGAGATGTTCATTTAGAAAAGGTGTAGGAATACCAAATTATTCTTTAATAAAATTTAGATTAAATATTTTAGTTGTTGATAAATTTTTATTATTGTAAAAAATTTTTAGAATTATTTTTTGTCAAATAGATTAGTCTCTTTATCGTCTTTAATAAAATTTTTAATATACGTATTAAGCAAAATAGTACTTGTTCCGAGGGTTACCTGAAACGTGTAGCTCGGCCGTCTGGCAAGACCCGAGGTGAGGGTTCCATGACCCGAGCTTGATGTGCCGAGCGGCTGGTGGTTGTACCTGCAATGACACTCCGATGCTTAAGTTAGCATGGGTCCAAGCAGATATTGAGTAGAATTAGAGTATGAGTTATACCTGGGTGCTCCAGTGTATTTATAGTAGTTGGTCGTGATCCTCCCTGGATAAGATATTCTTATCTTATCTTATCTTTTGGGAGCTTTATCCCTATCTTTGTGGAACCGCCTTTCTTTAGGCCTTTTCGGCCTTTAGGTTTTGGGCTTCGTTCCTTCTGATGGGCCTTCTTAGCTTATTTGTCCGAGGTCCGACCTCAGGCGTGGGCCTTGGGGCGAGGTCGGACCTTTCTATGAACTTCCGAGTTGGGGGAGCTCGGTCAGGGTATGAACAGGTGGGCTTTTTAATTTGGTGAAGAATTTAATTTAAATTGAATTTTGGTTGAATTTGGCCCATAGGTGCTTGCTCCCAATAGTGTGCTCAGTTGGTGGGGAGAGCGTAGCATTGCCTTGTGTGTTTGGCCCTTTGTAGCGTGCCAAGCTTGTGTGCAGCATTAGGGTAGTGCTCAACTCTCCTTGAGAGTGCAGTATCCATGCTTCAAGGGTGAGGCTCTAGCTTCGAATCCTTGGGGAAGCATTGCTGGCCAATTTTCTTTGCAAGGAAACCAAGCTAGCGCATGCCTTGAGTGGGAGTGCCTTGGTTCGAATCCTTGCTGAGCCATTTTGTACATTTTTCCTTTGCCAAGCTTTGTAGTAGCGCTTCCTTCCTTTCCTTAGGTGCTTGGTTTGAACCTTGTGGCAAGCATTGGCAAGCTTTTTTTTTTTAATTAATTTTTGGGAGGAGCCCGATAATGCTCTTGGCAAGAGCTGAGCATTGTGCTTCTCCCCTTTCTTCCCTGGCTCGTCATAATGCTTAGCTCTCAAGGAGAGCGTAGCATTCAAGCCTTGGTTCCTTGGTTCATTACAATGCTCCTTTGGAGAGCATTGTGCTCTTGGAGAGAGCGCTGTGGCTTCCCTACTTCAATGTGCCACGCTTCCTTGTTTCTTTTGCCACATTTTTCTCTTCCTTGGGCCACGCTTCTTAGGCTATGCTTTCTTGTTTTCTTCTTTTCTTCACCTACAAGTAATCAAAACAACCAATCAAAGTATCACCAAATTCACAAGTTTTATAAATTATTCAAAAACTACTTAAATTTAGCTTAAACCTCATGATTTAGTATCAATTAAATGGTGGTTGATTGATTCAATAAAACCATGCAAATCCACTCCAAATTATTTACTTACAATGCAAGAAAGTGCAGAAAGACTAATGAAACAAGTGAAAAAATGCTTGCAAAGCTAGCATATGATGACTTAT
>NW_026264007.1:0-9385 GCF_000817695.3 Arachis duranensis
TTCTAGCTTATACCACGAAGATTCTGATTAAGGGATCCAAGAGATATCCACTCAATCTAAGGTAGAACGGAGGTGGTTGTCTGGCACACGTTCATAGGTGAGAATGATGATGAGTGTCACGGATCATCACATTCATCAAGTTGAGAAACAAGTGATATCTTAGAACAAGAATAAGCCGAATTGAATGGAAGAACAATAGCAATTGCATTAATACTCGAGGTACAGCAGAGCTCCACACCTTAATCTATGGTGTGTAGAAACTCCACTGTTGAAAATACATAAGTGATAATAGTGATCATTGGTTTCGGCCCCAGAGAGGGAACCAGAAGAACCAAGATGTCTAATACAATATCAAAAGGTCCTATTTGTAGAGAACTAGTAGCTTAGGGTTTACAAAGATGAGTAAATGACATAAAAATCCACTTCCGTGCCCACTTGGTGTGTGCTTGGACTGAGCATTGAAGCATTTTCGTGTAGAGACTCTCTTCTTGGAGTTAAACGCCAGCTTTTATGCCAGTTTGGGCGATTAAGTCCCATTCTTGTGCCAGTTCCGGCATTTTAAGCCAGAATTCTTGAGCTGACTTGGAACGCCTGTTTGGGCCATCAAATCTCGGGCAAAGTATGGACTATTATACATTGCTGGAAAGCCCAGGATGTCTACTTTTCAACGCAGTTGAGAGCGCGCCAATTGGGTTTCTATATCTACAGAAAATATACTTCGAGTGCAGGGAGGTTAGAATCCAACAGCATCTGCAGTCCTTTTCAGCCTCTGAATCAGATTTTTGCTCAGGTCCCTCAATTTCAGCCAGAAAATACCTGAAATCACAGAAAAACACACAAACTCATAGTAAAGTCCAGAAAAGTGAATTTTAAATAAAAACTAATAGAAATATAATAAAAACTAACTAAAACATACTAACAACATACTAAAAACAATGCCAAAAAGCGTATAAATTATCCGCTCATCAATGGGCTTGTCCTATTCAATGAGGATGTCTCCCTCTATGACAATCCCAGCTGAATAGCAAAGGTGACATATGAGATGAGGAAAGGCTAATCTTGCCAAAGGTGAGGACTTGTTAGCCACCTTGTAGAGTTCTAGAGGTATGATTTCATAAACTTCTACTTTCTCTCCAATCATGATACTATGGATCATGATGGCCCGATCCACAGTTACCTCAGATCGGTTGCTAGTGGGAATGATAGAGCGTTGGATGAACTCCAACCATCCTCTAGCCACAAGCTTAAGATCTGATCTTCTCAATTGAACCGGGTTGCCTCTTGAGTCTCTTTTCCATTGAGCTCCTTCTACACATATGTCCATGAGGACTTAGTCCAACCTTTGATCAAAGTTAACCCTTCTAGTGTAGGTGCATGCGTTTTCTTCCATCATTGGCAAGTTGAACGCTAGCCTCACGTTTTCCGGACTGAAATCTAAGTATTTTTCCCGAACCATTGTAAGTCAATTCTTTGGGTTTGGGTTCATACTTCGATCATGGTTCCTAGTGATCCATGCGTTTGTATAGAACTCTTGAACCATTAAGATTCTAACTTGTTGAATGAGGTTGGCAAGAACTTTCCAACCTCTTCTTCGGATCTCTTGTCGGATCTCCGGATATTCACCCTTTTTGAGCCTTAAAGGGACCTCAGGGATCACTTTCTTCTTGGCCACAACTTCATAGAAGTGGTCTTGATGAACCTTTGAGATGAATCTTTTCATCTCCCATGACTCAGAGGTGGAGGCATTTGCCTTCCATTTCCTCTTTCTAGAGATTTCTCTGGCCTTAGGTGTCATAAATAGTTATGGAAAAATAAAAAGTAATGCTTTTATCACACCAAACTTAAAATATTTGCTCGTTCCTAAGCAAAAGAAGAAAGAAAGATGTAGAAGAAGAAAATAGAGGAGATGGAGGATGTATAGGGTTCGGCCAAGGGTAGAAGAAGGTGGCTGTGATGTGTAAAAATGAAGGAGTGAAGGAGGGTATTTATAGGGAAAATGAGGGGAGTGGCTGAAAGGTTTGGGTGGGTTTGGGAGGGAAATGGTTTTGAATTTTGAAGGAGGGTGGGGGTTTTTGGGGAAGAGTTAAGGAAGTGATTGGCGAAGGGTATTTGGGGAAGAGTTTTGGAGGTGATTGGTGAAGGGTATTTGGGGAAGAGTGTTGTAGAAAGGTGTGAAGAGGAGAGAGAGTGAGTTGAGGTTGGTGGAGATCCTGTGGGGTCCACAGATCCTGAGGGGTCAAGGAATTCTCATCCCTGCTCTAATTGGGCGTTCAAAACGCCTCAGAGTGCAATTTTGGCATTTAAACGCCAGTTTGTTGCCCTGTTCTGGCGTTTAAACGCCAGCTTTCCTTCCTATTCTGGCGTCTAAACGCCAGTTTGTTACCCTGTTTTGGCGTTTAAATGCCAGTCTGGTGCCCTATTCTGGCGTTTAAACACCCAGAAAGGTGCCAGATTGGGCGTTTAAACGCCCATTTTGCTCCCCTTACTGGCGTTTAAACGCCAGTAAGTCCTTCTTCCAGGGTGTGCTATTTTCAATGCTATTTTTTTATTTTTATAATTGTCTTTGTGACTTCACATGATCATCAACCTTAAAAAAACAAAATAATATAGATAAAATTAAAATAAATTTGGGTTGCCTCCCAATAAGCGCTTCTTTAATGTCAATAGCTTGACAGTGAGCTCTCATGGAGTCTCACAGATGATCAGAGTATGGTTGAGATCTCTCAATACCAAATTTAGAGTTTGGTTGTGGCCTCCCAAAACCAAACTTAGAGTTTGAATGTGGGGGCTCTGTTTGACTCTGTATTGGGAGAAGCTCTTCATGCTTACTCTCCATGGTTACAGATGGAGAACCTTGAGTCTTTACTACAAGGCGTTCTTCATTCACATGAAGGATCAACTCTCCTCTGTCAACATCAATTACAGCTCTTGCTGTGGCTAGGAAGAGTCTTCTAAGGATGATGGATTCATCCTCATCCCTCCTAGTGTCTAGGATTATGAAATCAGCAGGGAAGTAAAGGCCTTCAACCTTCACTAGCACGTCCTCTACTAGTCAATAAGCCTTTTCATAGATTTATCTACCATCTCTAATGAGAATTTGGCAGCATGTACCTCATAGATTCCCAGTTTCTCCATTATAGAGAGATGCATCATGTTTATCCCTGACCCCAGGTCATACAGAGCTTTTTCAAAGGTCATGGTGCCTATGGTACAGGGTTAAAAATTTACCAAGATCCTGTTTCTTTTGAGGTAAATTTTGCTAAACCAATGTATTCAGTTCATTGGTGAGCAATGGAGGCTCTTCCTCCCAAGTCTCATTACCAAATAGCTTGGCATTTAGCTTCATGATTGCTCCTAAATATTGGGCAACTTTTCCTTCAATAATGTCTTCATCCTCTTCAGAAGATGAGTAGTCATCAGAGCTCACGAATGGTAAAAGGAGATCCAAGGGAATCTCTATGTTCTTTGTGTGAGCCTCAGATTCTTTTGGTTCCTCATTAGGGTATTCCGTACTGACCATTGACGTCCCCTGAGGTCTTCCTCATTGGGATTCACGTCCTTCTCCTCCTCTAAGGTTTCGGCCATGTTGATTATATCAATGGCCTTGCACTCTCCTTTGGGATTCTCTTCTGTATTGCTTGGGAGAGTGCTAGGAGGAGTTTCAGTAACCCTTTTACTCAGCTGGCCCACTTGTGCCTCCAAATTTCGAATGGAGAATCTTGTTTCAGTCATGAAACTAAGAGTGGCCTTAGATAGATCAGAGACTATGTTTGCTAAGTTAGAAGGATTCTGCTCAAAATGCTCTGTCTGTTGCTGAGATGATGATGGAAAAGGTTTGTTATTGCTAAACCTGTTTCTTCCACCATTGTTATTATTGAAGCCTTGCTTTTGTTGATCCTTCCATGAAAAGTTTAGATGATTTTTTCATGAAGGATTATAGGTGTTGCCAAAGGCTTCACCCATGTAATTCACCTCTGCCATTGCAGGGTTCTCAGGATCATAAGCTTCTTCTTCAGAAGAAGCTTCTTTAGTACTGTTGGATGCATTTTGCAATCTATTCAGACTCTGAGAGATCATATTGACTTGTTGGGTCAATATTTTGTTCTGAGCCAGTATGGCATTCAGAGCATCACTTTCAAGAACTCATCTCTTTTGAGGCGTTCTATTACTCACAGGATTCCTCTCAGAGGTATACATGAACTGATTATTTGCAACCATTTTAATAAGTTCCTGCGCTTCTGTAGGCATTTTCTTTAGGTGAATGGATCCACCTACAGAGTAGTCCAGTGACATCTTGAAAAATTCAGACAGACCATCATAGAATATATCTAATGTGGTCCATTCTGAAAGCATGTGAGAAGGACACTTTTTGGTCAGTTTCTTGTATCTTTCCCAAGCTTTATAGAGGGACTCACCATCTTTTTGTCTGAAGGTCTGAACATCCACTCTAAGCTTGCTCAGCTTTTGAGGAGGAACGAACTTGGCTAAGAAAGCCGTGACCAGCTTATCCCAAGAGTCCAGGCTATCTCTAGGTTATGAGTCTAACCATGTTCTAGCTCTGTCTCTGCAAAAGGAAAAAGAATAAGCTTGTAGACTTCAGGATCAACTCCATTGGTCTTAAAAGTATCATAGATCTGCAAGAACTCAGTTAAGAACTGATAAGGGTCTTTTGATGGAAGTCCATGAAACTTGCAGTTCTATTGCAATAGAGAAACTAATTGAGGCTTTAGCTCAAAATTGTTTGCTCCTATAGCAGGGATTGAGATGCTTCTTCCATAGAAGTTGAAAGTTGGTGTAGTAAAATCACCAAGCATCTTCCTTACATTGTTGTTTGGTTCGGCCATAATTGTTTCTTTTGCTGCTTCCTTTTCGAAAATTTCAGTGAGGTCCTCTTCAGAGTTTTATGCTTTAGCTACTCTTAGCTTCCTCTTCAGAGTCCTTTCAGGTTCAGGATCAGCTTCAACAAGTATGCCTTTATCTTTGTTTCTGCTCATATAAAAGAGAAGAAAACAAAGAAAATATGGAATCCTCTATGTCACAGTATAGAGATTCCTTGAGGTGTCAGAGGAAAATAAGAATGGAAGGATGAGGTAGGTAAGAAAGAATTCGAACACTCAAAGAGAGATGGAGTTCGAATTGACAATGGAGGAGGAATCTTAGTGTTTAAATAGAAAAAGATGAGAGCGAAGAAGAAATTTTTGAAAATTAAAAATTAAAATAATTAGTTAATTAAAAGGGATTTAAAAAAAGTTAATGTTTTTCGAAAATTAAGAGTGAAAAAGGTGGTTTTGAAAAAGATAAGAAATAAATTTGAAAACGATAAGAAGTTAGAGCAAGATTTTGAACTCAAGGATTTTTAAAAAGAAGATATGATTTAAAAAAGATATTTTTGAAAAACAAATTAAAAAGATTTGATCTTTAAAATTAATGACTTGATTAACAAGAAACTAAAAGATATGATTCTAAATTTCAAATATGGAATCTCTCTTAACAAGAAAGTAACAAACTTGAAATTTTTTAATCAAGATTATTGAAAATATAAGGAAAAGATTTGATTTTTGAAAAAGATATGATTTTGAAAAATATATGATTGAAAATATTTGATTTGAAAAACATTTGATTTTAAAAAAATATGAAGATTTGAAAAAGATTTGATTTGAAAACAAAATTCCTCTCCTTGTGTCATCCTGGCGTTAAACGCCCAGGAGCTGCATGTTTTGGGCGTTTAACGCCCAATTACTGCATGGTTTGGGCGTTTAAACGCCCAGCCAGGTACCCTAGCTGGCGCTTAAACGCCAGGTTTCCTTCTTCACTGGGCGTTTTGAACGCCCAGCTTTTTCTCTGTAATTCCTCTGCTTTATGTTCTTGGATCTTCATTTTGCAAAATCCTTTATTCAAGAAGATATGTTTTCAATTTTGAAAAACAACAAAATGAGTCGAAACATATAATTCTTGGATCAAAACACAAGATATATGCAAGAACATTATGAACGTCAAGATGAACACCAAGAACAATCTTGAGATCAAGATGAACATCAAGAACTCAGTTTTCTTAATGAAAGAAAACATGGAGGACACCAAACTTAGAACTTTCTGATGTTTGGGTAATATGAATGCAAGAATGCATATGTAGAACATCATGCAGTGCAAATCAATAAATCACGAAGATCAAACAAGGCAATTCATCAAGAACGACTTGAAGATCATCAAGAACACAATGCATGTGTTTCGAAAATTGCAAGACAATTAAAATCATGCAATTGACACCAAACTTAAAATTTGGCCCTATATTCAAACAAGAACCATGAAATATTTTTGAGTTTTTATGATTTTATGAATTTTTTTGGGTTTTTTGAAAATAATTTTGGAAAAACGAAAAAGAAGAAAAAATTTTGAAAGATTTTTGAAAACTTTTTGAAAATAAAACAATGGTTAAAACAAGAAGAAAATTACCTAATCTGAGCAACAAGATGAACCGTCAGCTGTCCAAACTCGAACAATTCCCGGCAACGGTGCCAAAAACTTGGTGCACAAAATTGTGATATATAATGGTGCCAACAACTTGGTACGTACAATTGTAATCTCACTCTTTTTCACAACTTCGCACAACTAATCAGCAAGTGCACTGGGTCGTCCAAGTAATAAACCTTACGTGAGTAAGGGTCGATCCCACAGAGATTGTCGGCTTGAAGCAAGCTATGGTCACCTTGTAAATCTCAGTCAGGTGGATTCAAATGGTTATGGAGTTTTAATAATTAAAAAGATAAATAAAACATAAAATAAAGATAGAGATACTTATGTAATTCATTGGTGGGAATTTCAGATAAGCGTATGGAGATGCTTCATCCCTCTTGAATCTCTGCTTTCCTATTGCATTCATCCAATCCTTCATACTCCTTTCCATGGCAAGCTGTATGTTGGGCATCACCGTTGTCAATGGCTATTTCCCGTCCTCTCAGTGAAAATGGTCCAAATACGCTGTCACCGCACGGTTCTCGATCTGTCGATTCTCGATCATGTTGGAATAGAATCCAGTGATCCTTTTGTGTCTGTCACTATGCCCAACACTCACGAGTTTGAAGCTCGTCACAGTCATCCCTTCCCAGATCCTACTCGGAATACCACAGACAAGGTTTAGACTTTCCGGATCTCAAGAATGGCCGCCAATAATTCTAACTTATACCACGAAGACTCCGATCTTTCGGAATGGAGGCTAAGAGATATACGTTCGATCTAAGGTAGAACGGAAGTGGTTGTCAGTCACACGTTCATAGGTGAGAATGATGATGAGTGTCACGGATCATCACATTCATCAGGTTGAAGTGCAAGCAAATATCTTAGAATAAGAATAAGCATGAATTGAATAAGAAAACAATAGTAATTGCATTAATACTCGAGGAACAGCAGAGCTCTACACCCTTAATCTATGGTGTGTAGAAACTCCACCATTGAAAATACATAAGTGATAGAGGTCCAGGCATGGCCGAGAGGCTAGCCCCCAAGTCTAAGGAAAACATTCCAAAGATAGATGCCAAGATTCCAAGATGAAAATACAATAGTAAAAGGTCCTATTTATAATGAAAATAGCTACTAGGGTTTACAGAAATAGGTGATTAATGTAGAAATCCACTTTCGGACCCACTTGGCGTGTGCTTGGACTGAGCATTGAAGCTTTCACGTGTAGAGGTCTTCCTTGGAGTTAAACACCAGCTTTGGTGCCAGTTTGGTCGTTTAACTCTAACTTTTATGCCAGTTCTGGCATTTTGACGTCAAAAAAGGACAGAGAGCTGGCATTTTGACGCCATTTTATGTCGTTGAAACTCGCGCAAAGTATGGACTATTAAATATTTCTGGAAAGCCCAGGATGCCTACTTTCCAACGCAATTAAGAGCGCGCCATTTGGAGTTCTGTAGCTCCAGAAAATCCACTTCAAGTGCAGGGAGGTCAGAATCTAACAGCATCTGCAGTCCTTTGTCAGCCTCTGAATCAGATTTTTGCTCAGGTCCCTCAATTCCAGTCAGAAAATACTTGAAATCACAGAAAAACACACAAACTCATAGTAAAGTCCATAAATGTGAATTTTGCTTAAAAACTAATAAAAATATACTAAAAACTAACTAAATCATACTAAAAACTATATAAAAACAATGCCAAAAAGCGTATAAATTATCCGCTCATCAATGACACATAATAGCCTAGTACGATTTATGTCCAAATTCCTCCCCACAATATCCTAACATGATTTATGTGCAACAACCTAAAGCTCAAGAACCTGGGACGATTTATAAAGAGAAAGCGCCTATAAATAAACCTGAATGTTGTATAACGAACCATAGATGAATTGAGAGATTTGGAGGAGATGGCTGAGAGTGTGTATTAATCTTGTCTTAAAGAGTACAAGTAACCTACCTATGGGTTCACTTGTCAAGTCAACATATGGACGTTTGGCTGAGTTCTTTGTCAGTAAAGGGAAGAAAGTAGAGTCGCAGTTTGGAGCCAAGCAAGAATTTTGCCAAACACTTGTGAAGACGATTGAGAAGAATCTACAAGCCTTTAAAAACAAGCGGGTTGGGCTATACGACAAAGAAAACTCCAAGTTTGTTGTGAATGAGATTGCACTGACAAGAGGAAGAATTGCTTTGACTACGTGTAAGGTTTTGCTATCCGCACACACATGTGACTGTGCATATTTTCAAGTCATTCATTATCCCTGTTGTCATGTGCTTGCAGCTTGTTCGTATTACAGACTGGACTGGAAGACTTATGTTGATGACGTGTATCGCTGGTGTAGAATTTAAAATTCACAAACTAACCGGCAAGTGCACCGGGTCATTCCAAGTAATATTTTAGGTAAGTGAGGGTCGATCCCACAAGGATTGATGGATCAAGCAACAATGATTGAGTGAATTGCTTAGTCAGACAAGCAGAAAATGGTATTTTGAGAGTTCAGTGCATTAAATGGTAAATTCAGAGAATTCAGAAAACAATCAATAAAAGTGGTGTGAAGAATATGTGAGAAACCAGTTAAGGTTTCAGAGATATTTATCTTCCGGGTTAACTTTTCTTACCAACTATTTTAATCATGTAAGATTCAATTCATGGCAAACTATATTTGACTAAACCCTAATTTCTTAGTAATTTAGTCTCCTCTAACCTAGTTGACCGCCAATTCCTTGGTCACTTAAGTTTAATTATAGATTTAAGTCCAATTCTAGTTTATATATCACAAAAATCCTATTTACCCAAATATAACAGGATTATATGTTACTTATCTCGTTAAATCCAGATAATTAGTAATTTAGGAGAAATTGTTTTCAAGCTGTTGTCCAAATAAATTACTTTTCCAAGGTTCATAATAACTCAAAAAGAAAAAGGGTTATTCTTC
>NW_026264007.1:14579-15034 GCF_000817695.3 Arachis duranensis
GGAGTAATAAAATTATTTATTCTAACACTATTCATTAATATTATTAGTGCATCCACTAACTTGGCCTTGCGAATATACAGGTGTAGTGCTTACAACATGTTAGCTCATCAATTATTGAGGTAACCTGTGCAACTCACCTATTTAAGATTCTATTAAACTATTTATATATATACGGTGCTATTTCACATTTAATTTCTTGAGAATGAAGGTGGTTGTACCTCACGTAAAAATTCACAAAAAAATAATAAAGGAAGACATACAAATGATATTTGCATTACCCACGTGCCACTACTCATTTACCAATTAATAATCTAACTTTTGTTAGTTGATAGATGTGATGCGATAGTTAATAATATTAGTTTAAATATTCTGTTAATTTTTATAATTTTATTAAATTTTTATAATTTAAAAATTTATAATTGAGTTTTTATATTAAATAAAAATTTATAATTAGA
>NW_026264008.1:0-1554 GCF_000817695.3 Arachis duranensis
GAGAAGCAGGGGCGTGAACTCCAAGAGCTGAAACGCCAGAAATTCTCCCCTCAATTTGAGGGAGCATCCACTTCTCAAAATTAAGGTTGTTGAGTCATAACTCTGTGAAAACCTCTATCATTAGGAGCCTATTTAAATTTTTGTTTTCTATTTTTACTTTCTAGTCTCATCTTATATCTATTTTTGAGTCTTGTTCTTAATTCATAATTAATAAAATTTAAAATTCATGTCTTAAAGCTATGAATGTCCTATGAATCCATCACCTCTCTTAAATGAAAAATGCTTTACTCACAAAAGAACAAGAAGTACAGGATTTCGAATTTATCCTTGAAACTAGTTGAATTAGTTTGATGTGGTGACAATACTTTTTGTTTTTTGAATGAATGCTTGAACAGAGCATATGTCTTTTGAATTTGTTGTTTTGAGAATGTTAAAAGTGTTGGCTCTTGAAAGAATGAGGGAAAAAGAGAACTGTTATTGAGGATCTAAAAAATCATCAGATTGATTCTTGAAGCAAGAAAAAGCAGTGATTCAAAAAAAAAACGAAAAAAAAGAAAGAAAAAGAAAGAAATAAAGTTGTGATCCAAGGCAAAAAGAGTGTGCTTAAGTGATGACAAGTCATCATATACCCATTTTCTATGCTTTTTCATACAAGAAATTGATGATTTGTGCTTAAATATTGAATGCTTTTTGTACTTAAATGATATATTTTCTTGATATTTTAATTTTATAAATCTTGTAGGAAATAAGAAGAAAAAGAAGCAAAGAAGCACAAAAAAAGGAGAAAAAAAGAGCTTTAGGGTACACTTTGAAGTTGGGGTACACTTTGGAGCCTTAGGCCACGCTTTTAAAAGCGTGGCTGGTGGACGAAATTGTGATCTACGTTCTTTGGATTTTGAATGAAAGCTTTATTATGGCACTGGTTGAATTCACAACTCCGTTCAACTAACCAGCAAGTGTACTGGGTCGTCCAAGTAATAAACCTTACGTGAGTAAGGGTCGATCCCACAGAGATTGTTGGTATGAAGCAAGCTATGGTCACCTTGTAAATCTCAGTCAGGCAGATTAAAGGGTAATTGTGATTATTGGAATAAATAATAAACAAAAAGGAATAATAAAAGGGATAGAAGACTTATGCAGATTCATTGGTGGGAATTTCAGATAAGCGAATGGAGATGCTGCATGGCTCAAGGACGCCTGCTCTCCTACTGCTTCTACTCAATCCTTCCTACTCCCTTCCATGGCAAGCTTTGTATAGGGGTTCACCATCAACTGTGGCTACTTTCTTCCTCTCGGGGAAATATCCTGTGCGGCTGTCACTCGCACAGCTAACCAGTCTGGAGGCATCACCCATGGCTGATGGCTACATCCCATCCTCGCAGTGAAAACTAATGCTCACGCACTCTGTCACAGTACGGCTAATCACCGGTTGGTTCCCGCTCCTACTGGAATAAAATCCCTTGATTCTTTTGCGTCTGTCACTAACGCCCAGCAAGTTAAAGTTTGAAGCACGTCACAGTCATTCATTACCGGAATCCTACTCGGAATACCACA
>NW_026264008.1:4747-5793 GCF_000817695.3 Arachis duranensis
TTAAACACAAGGTAGTCCCCATTCAATTGAAGGACTAATTCTCCTCTGTTAACATCTATCACAGCTTCTGCTGTGGCTAGGAAAGGGCTTCCAAGGATGATGCATTTATCCTCCTCCTTCCTAGTGTCTAATATTATGAAATCATCAGGAATGTAAAGGCCTTTAACCTTTACCATCACGTCCTCTACTAATCCATAAGCTTGTCTCACTGAATTGTCTGCCAATTGTAATGAGAATAAGGCAGGTTGTACCTCAATGATCCCTAGCTTCTCCATTACAGAGAGTGGCATCAGATTTATCCCTGACCCAAGATCACATAGAGCTTTCTCAAAGCTCATGGTGCCAATGGAGCAAGGTATTAAGAACTTGCCAGGATCTTGTTTCTTTTGAGGTAGAGTTTTCTGAATCCAAGTATCCAGTTCACTAATGAGCAAGGGAGGTTCACTTTCCCAAGTCTCATTACCAAATAGCTTGGCATTCAGCTTCATGATAGCTCCTAAATATTGAGCAACTTGCTCTCCAATTACATCTTCATCCTTTTCAGAGGAAGAATAGTCTTCAGAGCTCATGAATGGCAGAAGGAGATTTAATGGAATCTCTATGGTCTCTAGATGAGCCTCAGATTCCTCTGGATCCTTAATAGGAAACTCCTTCTTGCTTGAAGGACTTCCCAGGAGGTCTTCCTCACTAGGATTTTCGTCCTCCTCCTCCCTAGTGCATTCGGCCACTTTGATCAAATCAATGGCCTTGCACTCTCCTTTTGGATTCTCTTCTGTATTGCTTGGGAGAATACTGGGAGGAGTTTCAATAACTTTCTTACTCAGCTGGCCCACTTGTGCCTCCAAATTTCTAATGGAGGATCTTATTTCATTCATGAAACTGAAGGTGGCCTTTGACAGATCAGAGACAATATTGGCTAAATTAGAAGTGTTTTGTTCTGAATTCTCTGTCTGTTGCTGAGAAGATGATGGATATGGCTTACTATTACTCAGCCTATTGCGTCCACCATTGTTAAAGCCTTGTTGAGGCTTTTGTTGATCCTTCCA
>NW_026264008.1:9424-10146 GCF_000817695.3 Arachis duranensis
CATTAATACTTGAGGTACAGCAGAGCTCCACACCCTTAATCTATGGTGTGCAGAAACTCCACCGTTGAAAATACATAAGCAAAGAGTTCAGGCATGGCCGAATGGCCAGCCCTCTCTAACGTGATCACAGGATTCAGAATACAATCCAGGATGTCTAATACAATAGATAAATGTCCTATATATACTAGACTAGCTACTAGGGTTTACATGAGTGAGTAATTGATGCATAAATCCACTTCCGGGGCCCACTTGGTGTATGTTTGGGCTGAGCTTGATCAATCCACGAGCTAAGGCATCTCTTGGAGTTGAACTCCGAGTTTTGACGTGTTTTGGGCGTTCAACTCCGGATAATGACGTTTTTCTGGCGTTTAACTCCAGACAGCAGCATGTACTTGGCGTTCAATGCCAAGTTACGTCGTCATTCTTCAAATAAAGCATGGACTATTATATATTGCTGGAAAGCCCTGGATGTCTACTTTCCAACGCCGTTGAGAGCGCGCCAATTGAAGTTCTGTAGCTCCAGAAAATCCATTTCGAGTGCAGGGAGGTCAGATTCCAACAGCATCAGCAGTCCTTTTGTCTGCCTTCTTCAGAGTTTTGCTCAAATCCCTCAATTTCAGTCAGAATTTACCTGAAATCACAGAAAAACACACAAACTCATAGTAAAGTCCAGAAATGTGAATTTAACATAAAAACTAATGAAAACATCCCTAAAAGTAGCT
>NW_026264008.1:10198-11359 GCF_000817695.3 Arachis duranensis
AGAGCTTTGGGGTACACTTTGAAGTTGGGGTACACTTTGGAGCCTTAGGCCACGCTTTTAAAAGCGTGGCCCATGACCAAATCAAGGAAGGAAGCAGCCAGCACGCACACTGCCCTGCCCTTGCCAAGGGCAGGGCAGAATCGTGATACACATTGAGGATTGGAAGCAAATTTTGGCTAAGTTAAAATCTGGGCGCTAACAGCATGACCATGCCTCCTTTAAAGGGCTATAACTTGAGCTACAGAAGTCCAATTGATGTGCTTCCAGTTGCGTTGGAAAGCTGACATTCAGAGCTTTCCAACGATATATAGCAATTCATATTTAGCGTACAATTGTGGCAGGAACGAGAGGAATCTTTAAGGGCAAAAAATAAGCAAAAATAAACTAAAGTGCCTCCACCAAGGCTCGAAGCTGGAACCTCACTCCAAAACAATGTGGCGCTCAATTTTCTGCCCTGCCCTCTTGGAGAGCAGGACAATGTCGTGCTCTTCATGGAAAATCAAGAAAAAATTGATCCTCAAGTGCTTTCACCAAGTTTCGAACCAAGCACCTAAGGGGAGTGAGGAGAGCATCATGGCACGGTCAAGGAAGTGGTGCGCGCACAAGACACACCAAGGCAACATTGCCCTGCCCTCCACAAGGGCAGGGCAGCATCCTCACACACCAAGCTCTCACGCACAAGCACCTTGCGCACCAAGAAGCAAATTCTGCGCACATTGCCGCACCAATCTCATGCACCAAGCACCAATTTTCTGCCCTGCCCTCAACAAGGGCAGGGCAGCCTCCTGGGAGCATCATGGGCCAAATCCAACCAAAATCTCATTTAAATTCAATTCCTCTCCAAATTGAATCAAGGCGATGCAAACCCATTTCTCCTCAAATCCAAAGCAAGCTAAGCCCACATCATCACTCAAAGGCACAAGAACAAGCTAGAATTAGGATTTTCATTTGTTTTAATTTCATTTTCATTTTTCATTTTGTAAAGCCTATATAAAGGCATCAATTCCATCTTTGTAAGGGAGCTCTTTCCTTTATTTTTCTTGTATCATAAATTTGGGATTGAGAGTGAAGGAATTCTGTTTCCCTCTTGGTCTAAGATTTCTCTTGTTACTCTTCTGCAAAACTTCAGTGAATTAAGGATTTCTCTTGTTTTGAACCAAA
>NW_026264008.1:11875-12447 GCF_000817695.3 Arachis duranensis
AGATTGAAGTTCCATTGTATTTCTGGGTTTGTGTGTTTATTGTTGTGTGTTTGTATGTCAGGTATAGGAAGATCTTCCCCTATTCACTCTGAAATAGATCAAAGAACTCTTCGGAGAATGAGAAGAGCCGAAAGAGGGAAGAACGTTGTTGGAGAAGAAGAATCTGAGGAGGAATTCCAAGATATGGAAGGAGATACCAATCAACCAGGAGGAGGAGCCAACAATAATCAACAACAGAGAAGAGTCTTGGCTTCATACACATTTGCAAATGCTAAGCATTGTGGGAGTAGCATTCTTCCTCCCAATGTCAATGCAAACAATTTTGAACTCAAGCCACAACTCATCACTCTGGTTCAAAACAATTGTTCTTTTGGAGGAGGGCCTTTAGAGGATCCAAATCAACATCTGTCCACCTTCTTGAGAATCTGTGACACAGTAAAAACAAATGGTGTGCCCCCTGATAGCTACAAGTTGCTGCTCTTCCCATTCTCTCTCAGAGATAAAGCAACTCAATGGCTAGAGACCTTTCCAAAAGAAAGCATCAACACTTGGGATGACTTGGTGAGCAAGTT
>NW_026264008.1:14562-15034 GCF_000817695.3 Arachis duranensis
AAGAGGTGCAAAAGCAAGAACTGAAGCCATTACCTTCCCACCTCAAATATGCATTCCTTGGCACCTCAGAGAGCTTCCCAGTAATCATCAATTCGTCCTTGACAAAGAAGGAAGAAGGGGAGCTTCTTGATGTCCTCAGAACCCACAAGGATGCCTTAGGATGGACCATTGATGACTTGAAGGGCATCAGCCCTACAGTATGCATGCATAAGATTCTTTTGGAGGACAATTCCAAAGCTGTAATTCAACCTCAGAGAAGACTAAACCCTGCAATGAAGGAAGTTGTCCAGAAGGAAGTAATGAAATTATGGAATGCAGGAATCATATATCCTATTTCCGATAGCTCATGGATAAGCCCAGTCCAAGTGGTACCAAAGAAAGGAGGGATGATAGTCATTGTTAATGAGAAGAGTGAACTCATTCCCACCAGAACGGTGACAGGTTGGAGGATGTGCATTGACTATCGAAGGTT
>NW_026264009.1:0-6520 GCF_000817695.3 Arachis duranensis
CCTCGGGTCGTTCTCCCTAGGAATTACAATAAAGTGTCTTGTTATTGGTTGTGAGTTATTTTGGGGTTTTTGAGATTTTAGGCAAGAAATATAAATGGCAAAGAAAATAAACTAACAACTAGCAAAGCTCTTGGCAAGATATGAGAACTAGAAGTCCTATCCTAGTTATCCTCCTCAATTATGATAACAAATTGTCCATTGCTCCCACTTAGTTAACCTCTAACCATGAAGGAAAGTCAAGTGGATGAATCAATTTGATTCCTCAAGTCCTAATCAACTCCTAAAGGAAAGACTAGCTTTAGAGGCATTCAAATCAATTGGCAACTTCTAATTATCAATCAACAAAGGAATTGGATAACTCAAGAGTCACTAATTACTCTACCAAGGCCAAGAGGAACAAAACCTACACTAAAACCAAAAGAAGCATTTTATCAAACACATAAGAGGCATAGAAGGAAAGCACATGAAGTCTACAACAAGAATGAAATCTAACAACAATTATTGAAAGGAATTAACAACACTAAACTTAATTTCTTCCCCCCTTGTTTCCTCTTGAATTCTGTTAGAAGTAGCTTCAGAAATGAGTTAGATTGGGTTCTGGAGGCCCAAAAATTACTTCCAACGAGTTACAATTAATGATGTCACATGCCAAGACTTGTGCCTATGCACAGGTGTGTGCGTACGCACACTTGCTAAATCTTAACTCGTGCATACGCATACATTGTGTGCGTATGCATATATTGTGTGCCTATGCACACTTAAACTCATGTCCATTAAACTCAAGTTATGATCACTTTAGTACCGAGAGGTCAGGTTGACAGCTTTACAAATCCTTCATTTCTTGAATTCTCTCGTTTTGCATGCTTTCCTTCCTCACTTTTTCAATTCATATTTGCCTTGAAAACCTTAAATTACTCAACAAACACATCAAGGCATCAGATGAAATTAAACTGAATAAAATTTAGCAAATAAGGACTTAAAGAGCATGTTTTCACTTTTAAGCACAATTTAGGGAAAATTTACAAAACCATGCTATTTCATTGAATAAATGTGGGTAAAAGGTGATAAAATCCCCAAAAATCAATACAAGATAAACCCTACAAATGGGGTTTATCAACCTCCCCACACTTAAACCAAGCATGTCGTCATGCTTAAGCCAAGAGAGAAACAAAGGGTATCAACATTTATTCAATGTGAATAAACTATATGCAACCTAAACTATATGCAATTATCTATATGAATGCAATTGCTTGGTCAAAATAAATTAATTCCTAAGAAGCATATATTCACAAGGGCTAAAGGACTAGCAAGTCTAATCCAAAATTGAATTGAGCTATTAAATATTTTTACAAACTTGCATGAAAAGTGATACTTATAGATGGAAACATGTAATTGAGCATCAAACCCTCACCGGATGTGTTTGCGCTCTATTCACTCAAGTGTTTAGGGTTGATTCTCTCAATTCTCCCCTAATCATGCTTTCCAAGATTTGTTCTTCTTCTAACAATCAACATATATATTTCATGCATGCATACATCTATCATGAGGTCTTTTCTTTGGTTGTAATGGGGCTAGGGTCAAGGTAGGATGCATATTTGGCCATGTGAGCTTGAAATTTGAATCTTTGATAAGTTTAAACTTCCCACCTAACCTATGACATCCTATACAATTTCAAAGCTAACCTAACTACCCATTTCTCACTTTTTCACATACTCATGCAATTTCTTTTCATTTCACAACACATATGCATTGATTTTATTGGACCTTACTTTGGGGCATTTTGTCCCCTTTTTATTACTTTTTCTCTTTCTTTTCTATCTTTCTTTTTCTATTTTTTTCTTTTCCATATTATTTTTCTCTTTTTTTTCTTTTCTTTTTCTCTTTTTTTTCTTTTTTTTTTCTATATACAAGAACATCAATGCATAAGGTTTTACATTTGATCAATATATGAGTATGTACCCAATTTCCAATATTTTCAATAACAATACAAAACTACCTTTTTATTCCCCCAATGTCCCAAGATTCCCACACTTGAATGGTACTCACACACACTAGCCTAAGCCAATCAAAGATCCAAATTAAGGACATTTATTGTTTTTCGCTTTAAGCTTGTAATGTGCTAAAATTAAGAACAAGTGGGTTAATCGTAGGCTCAAAGTTGGCTAACAATGGAAGATAAAAGGTAAGGCTATTTGGGTAAGTGAGCTAATGAAATGATGGCCTCAATCATATAAATGCATGAATACACAAAATAATGGACATAAAGAATCAAACAATTCAAAGATTACAATTATAGAAAGAGAATAATGCACACAAGAAGGAAAATAAGTGGTTATAAGATGTAACCACACCATTAGGCTCAAATTTCACAAGCTCGTGTTCTTAGCTCAAAAACATGATCCATAAGATATATAATTCAAGCAAGTTCTATGAAAAGTTTTCACTCAAATCAATTGGTGCCCTATAGATAGAAATCTTTGAAAAATTTCATTATTTTGACTAAGCTTATTGTGTATATATATGCAAAAATAGAAAAATGAAAGTAAAAACCATAAAATCCTAGAATGAAATGCAAAAGTGTTGGGATTAGAAATTCGTCACCCAAAATCGACGACCGGTCGGACGACCTCCCACACTTAAAAGTTTGCACCGTCCTCGGTGCCTTCAGAGATGAGCAAGGGGGTACGGCGAATCTCTGGATTGCTGCATGTTCTTAGTCTTGCTTCCGTTTCCATGTTTGCTTGTGGTGCATCATCATGAAAAATAAAAATATAACACCATAAGATGGGAAAACAAAAGCAAGGAAGCATAATTGTTGGAATGAGGTAAATCACTAGAATTGAGTGAGTGAATTAGTGTGACATTAATGACAAATAAGTGTGTGAATTCTAAATTGCGCAGTTTAGAACACATACTAGCATAAAAAGCTATGTCACAAAAGAAGCATGCACTTCATTTATCCTAGTGTGCTTGAGATGCTTTAAGTAAACTTGTAAGGTAAAACAAGTATTAAAGAAGCATGAAAGCATTCAAGCTAAGCCTATGGATGCATATGATCATGAATTACAATGCATTAAGGTAAATGCACAACATCATCCATCAAGAAGTTGCCTAATCAAAGAATACGGTTCAAATCACATGGTGGCCAAATCATGCAATTCAAAAGAATTACAAGCTCGAAGACAATTCTCATCACTTGGTATTTTTCAAAAGGTAAGCATGAAAAACTCAAAACCAAGTAGCAAAATATAACCTCAATCATAGAATCCAACAAATATTATCTAAAAATATTCATGCTAAAATAGCATTTAGGCAATAAGGGGCAGCAATGTGTAGTAAACAAAGTCAATAATCCAACACTTATGATGAAAAGAGAGAAAATAAAATGAAAACTAAACTAAAACTAACTAATCAACTAACTAACTAACTAATTAACTAACTAACTAACTAATAACTAACTAAAATAAATGGTTATCGATGGTGTTTGGAAGTGTTGGATGAAGGGTAGGAGAGGGAAAGAAGAAAGGAGGAAGAAAGAAATAGAAAGAGAAGAAGAAAAGAAATGTGGTGAAGGAAGGAAATCCGCGCGTACGCGCGCATGCCGTGCGCGCGGATGGTTTATTTTGAGAGTGGTGCGTACGCGTCATGTGCGTGTACGCGCGAGTGGTGTTTGTGCCAGACGCACAACTTAGGCGCGGCGCAGGCACAACTCTCTGGAAAGTATATGGAATGTGAAACTTCTCAATCCACGCGTATGCACGCATGGCGCGCGCTCGTGGATGGTCGAAAACGCTTGATGCACGCGTATGCACGCAGTTCGCGTACGCGTGGATGGTGCTCTTTTTTTTTTCAAAATTTTTCTCTATGTTTTTGCACCAATCCAAGCATTCTAAACCTCCAAGCAACTACCAAAACACCCTAAAACCTTATTTAACATGATAAAATACTAATTAAACTCAACCAACTAATCTAAACATGAAATTAAACTAGTTCTACCAATATGTACAAAAGAGAAAATGAAAGGATTTTACCATGGTGGGGTGTCTCCCACCTAGCACTTTTGTTTATTGTCCTTAAGTTGGACTTATGGGGAGCTCTTCATCAAGGTGGCTTGTGCTTGTATTCATCTTGGAACTCCCACCAATGCCTTTGTATTCAACTCTTGAAGTATCAACCAAAATGAGCCTTGATTTGCAACGCCAACCACGAAACATCTTTCGCTTACGCTTCGTCCCACTAAGAATCCTAAGTTGACCATCCGTTTCAAGCAAGCCATACTCAAGTGGTACAATAAAGCTAATAGAAATGAATTTTACCCACTTAAGTGAAAGAGTAGATGGCAACCTATGCAAATATGCTTCCAAAGATCTTGACAAAGCATAACCAACCCCGTTCTTCTATTTTTAGGGACTTCCACCTCTTCACAAGATCTCTTAATCTCAATCCTTTGTTCAACAATTTTATCTAAACCTTTTCCCTTACTCAAATCATAATAGGGAGGGTGAGAAAAATTTACCTCCTCAACGCTTTCAAATCCAACCGGAGAAGGTTCTTCATGCTCAAAGGATTCTTTACCACTAAGACTTGATGCTTGATCTTCATCACCAAGGGAACTCAATTATTGCTCTATCCCATCCAAGTCTTCATATGGAATATGCCTTGGAAGGTGTGCACTTTCCTCCCTAGCATCAATTTCAATAATCTTGGAGGGGTTTTCTTCAACTCTATATTCCCATGGAAGCTCTGCATCTCCTAAGTCTTCTACCACTTCTTCCTTTTCTTCAATGGTAATAGGTTCCTCCAATTGTTCTAACACAAAGTAGCATTCCTCTTTTTCCACTGGAGTTTCCAATCTCTCCTTCATGCCATGTTCCTCTTTAGATTCTCCGCATGTAGCCATGGGAGTTCCTTGAGTGTCCAAGCATTGGGAGGCTAATTGATTTGTTACTGCATCCAAGACGGCCATAAAATTTTGCACATCCTTTTTCATCTCTTCTTGCCCTTGAACAAGAACACCAAGGGTTTCATCCATTAGAGATTGGGGTGGGTGGAAGGGTTCCTCATTTTGGGGAAAGGGTTCATAATAGGAAGGTGGTTCTTCTTGGTAGAGTTGTGGTGGTTCAATGTTTTCCATTCTTTCCACTTGTTGTATAACACAATCCATGGTTGCTTGAAATTGATCCAATGCTTCCTTGAGATGATCCCTTGACTCTTGTTCCTCTTGGATAATATGATTAGGACCATGTGGCTCTTGGATCAATGGATATGAGTATTCTTCCATGGGAGGTTGTGGTGGAAAGTAGTATTCATCTTGTGGTTGAAAATTTTCATATATTGGAGGTGGTTCATCTTGGTAATAATGTGGAGGAAGTGGCTCTTGAAAATATTGATGTTGGAATGGTGGTGGCTCTACATGTGGCTCATATGGCTCATATGGTTGTTGGTAGGATGGATATAGATTAGGGTCATATGAAGGTGGTTGGTAAGAAGGGGCTTGTGAGTATGCTTGAGAGTTATGTTGAGGATATAGTTTATAGGCATATGGTGGTGGTTCTTGAAAGTTACAAGGTGATTCACCATAGCCATTGGATTGATATGCATCATAGAATGGCTCTTCTTCATAGTGCATTGGTGGAGGTTGTTGCCATGAGGAATATGCATATGGCTCCTCCCACCTTTGGTTATCCCATCCTTGATACATCTCTTCATTGTAATCTCCACTTCCTACAACATAGTTGTAATCACACTCATAGCCAAAATGAGAATTCATGATAGTAAGAGAAGGCAAAAAAAAAAACAAAAAACAAAAAATTAGTAACAAATAAAGAGAACACACTAAAAACTAACAAAGAAGCAAAGAGCAAACATATTCACAATATTCACATATATACAATAACCAATAACATAACACCATTGCAATTCCCCGGCAACGGCGCCATTTTGATGATTGGATTTTTGACAGTTTAGAATTTCACAAATGAATTCTCGTTGCAAGTATAGTTTCTAAACCAACAATAATCCTTTCATACAAAAGATTGTTTGTCACAAGTAACAAACCCCTAAAAATAATAACCGAAGTATTCAAACCTCAGGTCGTCTCTTAAAGGAATTGCAGGGAAGTGTTCTTGTTATTGGTTATGAGTTGTATATTTTGGGGTTTTGGATTAAGAGACAAGAAAAGCAAATTGCAAAGGAGAGAAAATAGCAACTATAAAAGCTCTTGGCAAGGTATGAGAACTAGAAGTCCCATCCTCGTTATCTTCCTCAATTGTGACATCAATTATTCATTGCTCCCACTTAGTTAACCTCTAACTATGAAGGAAAGTCAAGTGGATGAATCAATTTGATTCCTCAAGTCCTATAGTCAACTCCTAAGGAAAGACTAGCTTTAGTGGAATTCAAATCAATTAGCAACTTCTAATTATCAATCAACAAAGGAATTGGATAACTCAAGAGTCACTAATTACTCTACCAAGGCCAAGAGGAACAAAATCTACACTAAAATCCAACCAAGCATTTT
>NW_026264009.1:14535-15032 GCF_000817695.3 Arachis duranensis
ACTTACTTTGGGGCATTTTGTCCCCTTTTATTATTTGCTCTTTTTCTTTTCTTTTTCTCCTTTTTTTTAATGCATATGTTTAAAGTATTGAATGTATGAACATATTCTCAACATTCTTTCACATTTTCAGAAAATTATAACATACTCAATTCTCAAACCAGATGTTTCCAAACCCACTCTTCCCCACACTTAATTCATAAGCATTCTCACTAGTCTAAGCTAACCAAGGATTCAAATTAAGGACATTATTATTTTTCGCTTAGAGTTAATGATGTGCTAAAATCAAGAACAAAAGGGGTAAAATAGGCTCAAAATTGGTTTGCAATAGATAATGAAAAGGTTAAGGCCATATGGGTATGTAAGCTCAGTGAAACAAGGCCTCAATCATATAAGTGTATGCATATATTAAACAATGAAAATATAGAATTAAGCAAGACAAAGATCACAATTTTAGAGAGAGAAACACACACCAAAAATAAAATATTGGTTGATAAAAT
>NW_026264010.1:0-1363 GCF_000817695.3 Arachis duranensis
TTTTATTTAAAATATAAAAATAAACTAAAGTCCAGAAATATTAGGTAGGCAAGAAAAAAAAGATGAAAAATTTTTATTTCAAATTTGAAACTTAAAAAAATAATCTTTTTACGAAAACATTGAAAAATAAAGATTTTCAAAAATATCCAATCAACAAAAATTTAAAAAGTTTACATTTTTAAAACTAATTTATTCTATATTTGTTAAAAAATAGCACTATCCGATGAATAAAAATATATTCTTGAAAAAAAATTTAGGATTTCAAAAGAGAAAATTTTTTATTTTTTTGAATTTTTAAATTTAAAAATTAAATTTTTTTATTTAAAATAGAAAAATAAAATAAAGTCCAAAAATATTAGGAAGACAAGAAAAAAAGATGAAAACTTTTTATTTAAAATATGAAATTAAAAAATAATCTTTTTACCAAAAAGATGAAAAATAAATATTTTCAAAAATATCCAATCAACAAAAATGTAAAAAGTTTAAATTTTTAAAACTAATTTATTCTATATTTGTGAAAAAATAGCACTATCCGGTGAATAAAAAAAATTGTTGAAAAAAAATTTAGGATTTCAAAAGGGAAAATTTTTTCTTTTTTTGAATTTTTAAATTTAAAAATTTAATATTTTATTTAAAATAGAAAAAGAAAATAAAGTCCAGAAATATTAGGAAGACAACAACAAAAGATGAAAAATTTTTATTTAAAATTTGAAACTTAAAAAAATAATCTTTTTACCAAAAAGTTGAAAAATAAAGATTTTCAACAATATCCAATCAACAAAAATTTAAAAAGTGTAAATTTTTAAAATAAATTTATTCTGTATTTGTGAAAAAATAGCACTATCCGTTGAATACAAAAATATTCTTGAAAAAAAATTTAGGATTTCAAAAGAGAAAATTTTTTATTTTTTTGAATTTTTAAATTTAAAAATTAAATATTTTATTTAAAATAGAAAAATAAAATAGAGTCAAGAAATATTACGAACACGAGAACTTTTTATTTTTAAATTTTGAAACTAAAAAAACAATCTTTTTACCAAAAAGTTGAAAAATAAAGATTTTCAAAAATATCCAATCAACAAAAATTTAAAAAGTTTAAATTTTTAAAACTAATTTATTCTATATTTGTAAAAAATTAAACTATCTGGTGAATAAAAAAATATTCTTGAATAAAAAATTAGAATTTCAAAAGACAATTTTTTATTTTTTTGAATTTTTAAATTTAAAAATTAAATTTTTATTTAAAATAAAAAATAAAATAAAGACCAGAAATATTAAGAAGGCAAGAAAAAAAGATGAAAACTTTTTATTTTTAAATTTTGAAACTAAAAAAAATCTTTTTACCAAAAAGTTGAAAAATAAA
>NW_026264010.1:4098-5386 GCF_000817695.3 Arachis duranensis
AATCTTTGTATGAAGCATGGGAGAGGTACAAAGCTCTAATCAGAAAGTGTCCCCTAGAAATGTTCAATGAATGGGATGTGCTGCAGAATTTCTATGAAGGCTTGACATTGAAATCTCAAGAGGCATTAGATCACTCTGCTGGAGGTTCATTGCAACTGATGAAAACTGCTGAAGAAGCCCAGAATCTTGTGGACATGGTGGCCAATAATCAATACTTCTTTGCACATCAAAGAACCCACCAACCATCACAGAGAAAGGGGGTACTAGAACTGGAAGGAGTGGACTCCATTTTGGCTCAAAACAAGTTGATGCAACAACAAATTCAACAACAGTTTGAACAAATGGCCAAAAGAATTGACAACCTTCAAGTAGCAGCTGTGAACACAAGCCAACCATCAACTGTATGGGTGCAGAATGAAGAAAGCCAAGAAGAGCAACAACAGGAGCAAGTGCAATACATGCATAACCAAAATTCTGGACAGAATGAAGTTTATGGTGAGACCTACAACCCTTCCTGGAAGAACCACCCCAACCTTAGATAGGGAGATAACCATAACCTTAACCAACAGTCATGGCAAAGAAACACAACACAAAATATCCCAAGGAACAACCAGCAAAATAATGACCAAAATTCATTCAGAAAACCACAAAACACTTACCCCAACTCTAACCATTATCCAACCCATAACCAATCCATCAACCAAAATACCTATCATCAACCACCCACACCTCACAACCAACCACAAGCATCTCCAAAATCTCAAAGAATCACTAACCTGGAAACCTTGATAGATAAGCTGTGGAAACATCAAGAAATGACGGCCAAAAATCAAGAAGCCTCCATCAAGAACATGGAAAGTCAAATAGGCCAGCTCTCTAAACACTTTGCAACAGAGAGGCCGTCAAGTTCCCTGCCAAGTGACACAATTCCAAATCCTAAGGAAGAGTGTAAGGTGATACAGTTAAGGAGTGGGAGAACATTGGGGAGCAACAATGACACTACAAAGAAACAGGTGGAGAGCAGCAAAAAGCCAATAGATGCAGAGGAAACCAATGATCAAGATATGGTGCCAAACAAGAACACAGAGAACCCCAAAGGAGAAAAAGACCAGCCAATCAATACACATAAGGAAGAAGAAGAAGCGATTCAAGGACAACAGAAAAAGGAGAAGAACCTCATCCCTCCACTACCATATCCACAGAGATTCAACAAAGAAACCAAAGATCAACACTTCCGCAAATTCCTGGAAACTTTCAAGAAGCTGGAAATCAACATTCCCCTGGCTGA
>NW_026264010.1:5566-7983 GCF_000817695.3 Arachis duranensis
TGCCTGCACCATAGGCAAAATGACACTAGACAAGGCCCTCTGTGATCTTGGAGCCAGTATCAACCTGATGCCCTTATCTATGATGAGGAAGCTTGCTATAGAAGAACTCAAACCCACCAGGATGTCACTAGTCATGGCTGACAGATCAATCAAGACACCCAACGGAATTGTGGAAAATCTGCTAGTAAAGGTTGGAGAGTTTATTTTCCCTGCAGATTTTGTCATTTTGGACACTGAAGAGGAAGGAAACAATTCAATCATCTTGGGAAGACCATTTTTAGCGACCGCAAGAGCTATAATTGATGTGGAAAAAGGGGAAATGATCTTCAGAGTACACAATGAGCAAATGGTCATAAATGTCTTCAAGTTAATGCAGCACCCACCCGAACAAGAAGACTACCTAAGTGTGGACATGATAGAAAACTTGGTAGAAGAAGTGTTGGAAGCCAACCAGCATGAACAAGAAGAGGAAAGTGGTCAAGAGACAATCAAGGAACAGGCAGCTGAGATCTCTACTGACCAAAAGGCAAAACCAGACAAGAAAGAAGAAGTACAAAAACAAGAACTGAAGCCATTACCCACCCATCTCAAATATGCATTCCTTGGCACATCAGAGAGTTTTCCTGTGATCATCAATTCATCCCTAACAAAAAGAGAAGAAGAAGAACTTATTGATGTACTCAAAGCCCACAAGGATGCACTAGGATGGACCATTGAAGATCTGAAAGGCATTAGCCCAGCAGTGTGTATGCATAAAATCCTCTTGGAGGACAACTCCAAACCAGTGATTCAACCCCAGAGAAGGTTAAATCCCACTATGAAAGAAAAGGCTAAATGATGCCACCCGTAAAGACCATTTCCCTCTTCCCTTTATTGGTCAGATGCTTGAAAGATTAGCTGGCCATGCTTACTATTGCTTCCTTGACGGCTACTCCGGATATAATCAGATAGTGGTGGATCCAAAAGACCAGGAAAAGACCTCGTTCACATGCCCATTTGAAGTTTTTGCCTATAGAAGAATGCCATTCGGGTTATGCAATGCCCCAGCCACTTTTCAAAGGTGTATGCTTGCAATTTTTTCAGATATGGTCGAAAAATTCTTAGAGGTCTTCATGGACGACTTTTCTGTTTTTGGTGATAATTTCAATGAATGCTTGCAACATCTAACTCTTGTCTTGAAACGGTGCCAAGAAACTAATTTGGTTTTGAACTGGGAAAAGTGCCATTTCATGGTACGAGAGGGGATTGTTCTTGGTCACAAAGTTTCAAGAAAAGGGATAGAAGTTGATAAGGCAAAAGTAGAAATCATAGAAAAGCTTCCCCCACCAACCAATGTGAAATCTGTTAGAAGTTTCTTGGGGCATGCAGGATTTTATAGAAGGTTTATCAAGGATTTTTCTAAAATAGCTAAACCTTTGAGTAATCTGCTTATGATTGATACTCCTTTTGTTTTTGATGAAAATTGCCAGCATGCCTTTGAAACTTTAAAAAACAAACTCACAACAGCACCAATCATCACACCCCCAGATTGGGAACTACCTTTTGAACTCATGTGTGATGCAAGTAACATTGCAATTGGTGCTGTGCTTGGACAAAAGAAGGGAAACTTGCATCATGTTATATATTATGCAAGTAAAGTATTGAATGAGGTCCAAAAAAATTACACCACTACAGAAAAGGAATTGTTAGCTGTAGTATATGCATTTGATAAGTTTAGATCATACTTGATAGGATCCAAAATCATGGTTTATACTGATCATGCTGCCATTAAGTATTTAATGTCAAAATAGGATGCTAAACCAAGACTTATCAGGTGGATATTACTCTTACAAGAATTTGATATTGAAATAAAGGACAGGAAGGGCACTGAAAACAAAGTTGTTGATCACTTATCAAGATTACCACAAGAAACAATTCAAGAAGCCTCACAGCCAGTGAATGAAAAATTCCCAGACGAACATCTGCTACAGATTCAACAAACACCTTGGTTTGCTGACATAGCAAACTACAAAGTAGGAAAGAAGATACCTCAAGAATTATCTAAGCAACAAGTGAAGAAGTTAATCAGTGAAGCAAGGAAGTTCTTGTGGGATGAACCGTTCCTGTTCAAGAGATGTTCTGATGGAATAATTAGGCGATGTGTTCCTGAGAGTGAAACAAGAAATATACTGTGGCATTGTCATGGCTCAGCCTATGGTGGACATTTTGGTCCAGAAAGAACAGCTGCAAAGATATTACAGAGTGGGTTCTATTGGCCAACTATCTTCAAAGATGCTAGAGAATTTGTCCACCAATGCAACGAATGCCAGAGAACAGGAGGCTTGACGAGAAGGAATGAGATGCCTCAAAACTTCATTCTGGAAGTGGAATTATTTGATTTATGGGGTATTGATTTCATGGGACCCTTCCCTCCTTCC
>NW_026264010.1:8119-9682 GCF_000817695.3 Arachis duranensis
TGGGTGGAAGCTATAGCCACAACCACATGTGATGCACAGATTGTCCTTCAATTCCTTAAGAAGCATATTTTCACTAGATATGGGGTTCCCAATGGTCTTGTGAGTGACGGTGGTAGCCATTTTTGCAACAAACAGATGGAGAAGCTCCTCTATAAATATGGAGTGATTCATAAAGTAGCCACGCGATATCACCCCCAGACCAATGGACAGGCTGAATTAGCAAATCGGGAACTGAAGAAGATTTTAGAAAAGACAGTAGGAAGTTCAAGAAAAGATTGGGCTCGGAAGCTAGAGGATGCACTCTGGGCATACAGGATAGCTTTCAAAACTCCCATTGGGAAGTCACCTTTTCAACTACTATATGGCAAATCATGTCACCTACCTGTGGAGCTTGAACACAAAGCTTTTTGGGCTACTAAACTCCTAAACCTTGACTCTGAAGCAGCAGGTGAGAAAAGGTTATTACAGCTAAATGAGCTGGATGAATTTAGGTTAGAAGCCTATGAAAGTGCCAAGATATACAAGGAAAAAGCCAAGAGGTGGCATGACAAGAAGGTCATGAAGAAAGAATTCAAAACTGGGCAGCAAGTACTTTTGTACAACTCCAGGCTCAAGATATTTCCTGGCAAACTTAAATCCAAATGGACTGGTCCATATTTGGTAACCAAGGTTTTCCCTTATGGGAGTATTGAACTGCTGGATGAAGCAACAAAGAGTCAATTCACAGCAAATGGTCACAGAGCAAAGCTATACTTAGGAGGACATTGGGACAAGGAAAAGGAGGTTCAGAGCTTACAATGTCCCTGAAGAAAAAAATGAAGAATGTCAAGCTAGTGACATTAAAAGAGCGCTTGTTGGGAGGCAACCCAACCTGAGGTAGTTTTCTTTCTTAACTATTTCAATAAAAAGGTTGAGTAGTTTTATATGTATTGCAAGGAGCTAAGTTTGGTGTTGCACACCAAAACAATTTAAATGAGAATAAAAGATTTTAAGTTTGGTGTCCCATCAAAAATCTCATTTAAAAGCACATTCTAACTCCCTGCATAAAGATTTGCTAGCTCCAAGCAATCAGATAAACTATCCAGCCAGCGTCTGTTTTTTTTTTAGTTTTATTACTTTTAGCAAAGACAAAAAGGATTCCACATATGGTTAATCTGATGCATGGGAAATAGTAGCAAGGGACTAAGTCTGGTGTTCACACACCAAAGCAATTAGCCACCGTTTGAAGACATTGTGCATTATGACTCAAAAGGGGCACGACAGAAAGGGCTGCAAACCAACAGGTTGTATCTACACTTGACTCTGGCCATTGAGAAATGCTTTAATTTAGGAGTTCTAGTATGTCTTGCTAATGTGTTCTTTAAATAAAAGAGGAATTAGTCTCTGAAATAAGTAAGCTAGTCTAAGTGTGTGCTTGTGTGTTTACTTTCACTTAACTGATGCATGCTCTGTCCCTAAGCCTTTTCAATTCAATAAAAGAAACGTTTGAAACAAGAAGTAATATGGTTCATTGTTAGCTAAGAGTCAAATAATAGTAAGTGGAGGTATGTATGTGTGATTGTG
>NW_026264010.1:13666-15024 GCF_000817695.3 Arachis duranensis
GACAAGCTGTGGAAACATCAAGAAATGACGGCCAAAAATCAAGAAGCATCCATCAAGAACATGGAAAGTCAAATAGGCCAGCTCTCTAAACACTTTGCAACAGAGAGGCCATCAAGTTCCCTGCCAAGTGACACAATTCCAAATCCTAAGGAAGAGTGTAAGGCGATACAGTTAAGGAGTGGGAGAACATTAGGGAGCAACAATGACACTACAAAGAAACAGGTGGAGAGCAGCAAAAAGCCAATAGATGCAGAGGAAACCAATGATCAAGATATGGTGCCAAACAAGAACACAGAAAACCCCAAAGGAGAAAAAGACCAGCCAATCAATACACATAAGGAAGAAGAAGAAGCGATTCAAGGACAACAGAAAAAGGAGAAGAACCTCATCCCTCCACTACCATATCCATAGAGATTCAACAAAGAAACCAAAGATCAACACTTCCGCAAATTCCTAGAAACTTTCAAGAAGCTGGAAATCAACATTCCCTTGGCTGAGGCATTGGAACAGATGCCCTTATATGCCAAGTTCTTGAAGGAACTCATCAACAAGAAAAGAAGCTGGCTGGAGAAGGAGACTATACTCCTCACTGAAGAATGTAGCGCGGTACTTCAAAAAGGGATTCCACCAAAGCTCAAAGACCCAGGAAGTTTTGTAGTCGCCTGTACCATTGGCAAAATGACACTAGACAAGGCCCTCTGTGATCTTGGAGCCAGTATCAACCTGATGCCCTTATATATGATGAGGAAGCTTGCTATAGAAGAACTCAAACCCACCAGGATGTCACTAGTCATGGCTGACAGATCAATCAAGACACCGGATGTCACTAGTCATGGCTGATAGATCAATCAAGACACCTAATGGAATTGTGGAGAATCTATTAGTAAAAGTTGGAGAGTTTATCTTCCCTGCGGATTTTGTGATCTTGGACACTGAAGAAGAAGGAAATAATTCAATCATCCTGGGAAGACCGTTTCTAGCAACTGCAAGAGCTATTATCGATGTGGAAAAGGGGGAAATGATCTTCAGAGTACACAATGAGCAAATGGTCATAAATGTCTTCAAGTTAATGCAGCACCCACCCGAACAAGAAGACAACCTAAGTGTGGACATGATAGAAAACTTGGTAGAAGAAGTGTTGGAAGCCAACCAGCATGAACAAGAAGAGGAAAGTGGTCAAGAGACAATCAAGGAACAGACAGCTGAGATCTCTACTGACCAAAAGGCAAAACCAGACAAGAAAGAAGAAGTACAAAAACAAGAACTGAAGCCATTATCCACCCATCTCAAATATGCATTCCTTGGCACATCAGAGAGTTTTCCTGTGATCATCAATTCATCCCTAACAAAAAGAGAAG
>NW_026264011.1:0-1322 GCF_000817695.3 Arachis duranensis
GAAATGACTCCATAATACTTGGTCGACCATTTTTGGCCACTGCTAGAGCCATTGTGGACATAGAGCAAGGAGAGTTAACCCGTAGGATGCATGAGGAGAGCATCATTCTGAAAGTCTTCCCATAATCACAAAGGGATGAAGAAACAAGCAAAATGAGTGATGATCTCCTTCCAAAGCAATCAACTGAAAAGAAAGTGGAACAGATAAACAAACAGAGGCAAGAAGAAAAGGGGATTCACAAGGAAGCAGGGGTGATCAGCAAGAAGGAAGGCATCACAACTCAAGTAACTATCAAGAAAGGAAGATCAACAAGCAAGAAAAAGGTGAAGAGCAAGAAAAAGGCTCACAAAGGAAGAACAAGAAAATCCCAACTGAAGGATTCTCTAAGGGTGATAAGGTGCAATTAATATACCAACAGCAGGGAGCAGAAGATTATTACACTGTCAACCAAATTCTTTCTCTTGAGCATATGGAAATTGAGCATCAAAGCACACAGAGAAAGCTAACAGTGAGAGGTGACAAATTGAGACATCACCAACATCAACCACCTTAAAGGGAGGTCAATGTCAAGCTAATGACAATAAAAGAGCGCTTCATGGGAGGCAACCCATGGTCTAAGAATTCTGTCTTCTCCTTTATTAATAAGCTATGATTCCTCTAAATGTGGTTTTGAATTTTCATGCCTGGTAAATGCATATGTCATTTTGAAGCACATGGCAAACTTCTAAGTTTGGTGTACCTTAAGGTACACCCAAATTCAATCTTCAAAGAAGAATATTGTCTTTTAGAGCATATGCATAAGTCTTTTGATAAAACATATGACCAAACACTAAGTTTGGTGTCCGCATATGCAACAAGGTTCAGAGGATCATTTTCCAAGCATGGACTCAAAACCATACAGATAAGGGATCATACATCAATTTGTTTTAAAAATGCATCAATTGTGAAAACGGTTTGCATTGTTAAGCCGCCCCCTTAATAAAAGACAAGTTTGGTGTACACCAACTTTTAACATTTTATTTAAGGACACAATTGAGCACAAAAAAATTTTAATAACTATTAAACAAACCAAAACAATCTATTTTATTATTGCAAATAAGTTTGCCACGGTTATATTATATTCTTATCTTGCTGTTTTGATTTATGTAGGAGAAAAAGGGTAAGACAAACACAAGGAGGGGCCACGGCTAGGAGGAGCTATGTGAAGGAGGTCACATGTGCCTAGAAGAACGTGCTCATGGGGAACAAAATTTGCATGCATGCAACATTGGACACCGAAGTGCATGCAGCCAATGGGAGGAGAATCCTCGTCAAGCCTCAAC
>NW_026264011.1:4777-5467 GCF_000817695.3 Arachis duranensis
ATGCATGCCACAAGGTTCGAACAAAGAACCATGAGGAAGCCAAGCCTTGAGACCCACTACCGTGCCAAGAAGCCAAAAAAATAAAATAGCGTGTTTGCACTCTCCCAGGATCGAACCCGAGACGTGAAGGAAGGACCCTGCCCTGCCCTTGGCGCGGGCAGGGCAGCAATTGAACTAGGCGCACCAATTTTGAAATCTGGCGCACCAACTTTGCTTCCTGGCGCACCAATTTCCTCGTCCTGGCAGCATCTGGCGCGCGCGTTCCTTCCCTGGCGCACCAACCCATTCCTGCCCTGCCCTTGGCGCGAGCAGGGCAGCGTTTAGCGTCCCACGCACCAAACACTCTTCCTGGCGCACCAAATTTCCTTCTGGCAGCACCATCCACACGCACGCCTCACATCCTGGCGCATCAACTTTCCCGCCCTGCCCTTGGCACGGGCAGGGCAGCCTCTCACGCACCAACTCGCACCAAAACGCACCATGGCCGCACCAATTGCTAGCACCAAGCATCAATTTTCTGCCCTGCCCTCCACAAGGGCAGGGCAGCCTCCTGGGAGTGAATCTTTTTGGGCCAAAATTCAAATTAAAATTTCTTTTGAACTCATTTCTTCACCAATTCAAAAGCCCATCCAAATCCCATTATCCAAGAATAGAAAGTGTATAAATAGGACTTAGTTTGATGTAATTAGG
>NW_026264011.1:9216-12054 GCF_000817695.3 Arachis duranensis
CCATTGACAACGGTGATGCCCTACATACAGCTTGCCATGGAAAGGAGTAAGAAGAATTGAGTTGAAGCAGTGGAAGAGCAGGCGTCCTTGAGCCATACAGTATCTCCATTCGCTTATCTGAAATTCCCACCAATGAATCTGCATGAGTATTCTATCCCTTTTATTTTATTTATTTTATTCATCCAATTTAATTCCATTTGACCCTATGATTCCACTCACTAACTGAGATCTACAAGATGACCATAGCTTGCTTCATACCAACAATCTCTGTGGGATCAACCCTTACTCGCGTAAGATTTTATTACTTGGACGACCCAGTGCACTTGCTGGTCAGCTATGCGGAGTTGTGAAAAGTGTGAATCACAATTTCGCATATCACACCAGGGATTATTAAGATCCCAATTTATCACACCATGATCTCTTTGGGGTATTTTTGATTTCATACAAATACAAAGAGACCAACTTTGAGGATCACAATTTCGTCCACCAGAAGCCTTCAGTAGGGATCTTTTTGTTCCTCCATCTCCTAGGCATCTTTCTCTTAAGACCCTCTTCCTTGGGTGATAGTGCACACCCAACACCAAACTTACGTTTGGTGGTAGGGGCTTTGAATTGATTCCATCCAAGGGAGGAGGCTTGAATACTAAATCCTTTATGCAAGTGCCTCCCTTGTCAGGGGGTAATGGAGGGTTAAGAACCTCGAACACCATCCAGTCCTCATGCAACCTCAGTGCTTTCTCTCCTGGCTCAACATCTATCAGGCTCTTTTTGTGGCCAAGAGTGAGGTTCTGAGAATGATGGAGTCATTCGCATCCTCTCCCATGTCAAAGTCGGTAGGGAAGAAGAGCTCTCCAACCTTTACCAATAAGTTCTCCTCTAGCTCGTGTGTTACCTCACAGACTGGTCATTCATTTGTAGGGTAATCCCTGTTGCTTATGCCTCTTGGTTTCCCAGCTTCTTCATCACAAATGAAAGTATCGGATTCAAACTTAAGTCAAGATAATATAGGGCTTTGTCAAGAGTGATTTTTCCAATAATGCATAGAATCTGAAAGCTCCCTGGATCTGGCATCTTCCTTGGTAGTTCGTTATGGACTAAAGCACTGCACTCTTTGGTTAGTACCACAGTCTCATCTCCCCTTAGGTCCTTCTTTTAAAAAAGAATGTCTTTTAGACAGGCTGTATAGGGGGTCTTCTTTTTTAATACATCTTCTAAAGAGATATTGACTTGCAGCTTCTTGAGTGCTGCTAGAAAATGAGCCAGTTGCTCATCTTCTGGTTCTTTTTGCCTGCTTAAGAACAGTAGCTTTTGAGGCTCTTTCATCTCTACAAGGGCGTGCTTTGTGGTAATCACAGGCTCCTCTTGCACGCTTAGAGAAGATTTAACTTGAGGTTCCTTCTCCTCTATAGGGGGTTCTCAATGGCATTCTCAGGATCCTCCTTGTCCTTGATTCCCTTCATTCTCTCAGTAGCAGGCTACTGAGGTTCGGCCTCTTTGGTGAAGACTACTATTCCACCTTCTTCTAAGGTCTCCTTCCCAGAGAGCATCAGGCTTTCTATGAAGGCCCTATAGGGATGCACCTCCTCAAACAACTCAGTAAGAGGAATATTAACCTGCTCAGGCTTTCACTAGTCGTGGTGTGAATGTCTTATTGAGGGTAGTAACCACTCATATCACTAGGAGCATTATAAATCTCAGCAGTGGGTGCAGCTACAGTCTCTATATCTAGAACTTCTGTCCTAACTTGGGTCTCCTCATAGAAGTATAAGTGCTAGTTATTGGCAGCTGTCTTCATGAGCTCATCTGCCTTTTTGTGTGTCTCTATAAAGTATAAAGTACCACCTGCAAAGTGATCTACTGTCTTCCTGGCCATCTCAAAGATGGCTTCATAGAAGATGATCGTCTTCCCCCATCTTGAGAACATATGGGGAGGACAATTCCTGAATATCAGCTTGTACCTCTCCCAAGCATCATGGAGGGACTCGCTCTCTTTCTGCCTAAAGGTCTGAACATCTGTCACTAGCTTAGTTAATGTCTGTGAGGGAGAAAAAATGTTCATGAAATTGTTAACAACCTTATCCCAGGTGTTCACACTTCCTCTCAGTTCAATATGCCACTGATACGTAAAAATTATAATTCACGTATTTACCGGCAAGTATACCGGATCGTATCAAGTAGTAAGACTCACTAAGAGTGAGGTCGATCCCACGAGGATTGGTAGATTGAGCAACTTTAGTTAAATGGTAAGTCTAGTCAAGCGAACATGATTTTGATTTTATGAGCAATGTGACTTTTGAGCATAATTACAGGAATTTAAATGGCAATTAAGAACAAGAATATAGAAATAAAATGGAAGTAAATAACTGAAACTTAAATTGCAAGAAACTTAAATAACATCAAAGATAAATGGCAAGGAATTAAAGGGTGCAGAAATTTAAAGAACACAAAAGTAAATGGCAAGAAGTAGATGAACAGAATGTAAATAACAAGAGTAGTAAATAGACAGAATGTAGAAAGGGATTGGGAAATGGGTAATCAAATAACTAGAGCAAGAGAAACGAGAATTAATGATAGAGAGGATCATTAGGGATTAGAGATGTTAGTTTTCATGAATTGATGTTAGTCAAATCCTTCTCAATCATGGGTATAGATCTATGGCAAGTGGGTGATTGAATCCCAATCTCTTGGTGATTCAATCTCTCTCAACATAGCCAATTGCCACTCTCGTGATCTAATTGTTAATGAGAAGAGATGAAGATCAAATTTAATCCAGCCACACAATTTCCAAAATCTCAACCAAGGAGAGTTACATCTCACATACTAACCAAGGTATATTGA
>NW_026264011.1:14352-15022 GCF_000817695.3 Arachis duranensis
CATGAGATTCATTCATACTCATTCATATATGCATTCCTTAAATCATTTGCATGAATTTGGCTAGAATTAACATGTTCCTTGATATAATCATGCATGGAAACAAAACTCATAAAAGGACTTGTTTATTTAGAGAAAATGAGTGAAATTAAGCTAAAACTAACTAAACTAACTAACTAATAATGCAAGTATGCATTTGCATCACAACACCAAACTTAAAGTATTGCTTGTCCTCAAGCAAAATATAAAGGACTTTGTCACAAGAGTTTAAGATGTAAGACTTGAATGTTCTTCCAGAGAGTAATTTCTTATTGAGCATGTCATCCTTATTTGTGTGGTCATTAATTTATTGTAATTGAACACAACTATTCAACTTTTTCAATTAAAATGCTTGCTTCACTACTAAATTGGTTAACTTCACTAGACTTCTTTCATACCTTAGCACATGATCCTTGAACCAATTTTTTTCTGCTTATTTCTTTTTCCTTCTTTTTTCTTTCCCTTTTTTTTTCAATTAAGCTCGAAATCTTGTCTTAAGGCGGCTCTTTAGCATAAGCTTTCAATCAACAATCACAAACCAGTTGGTTCAAGTTGTTAAGTGTTGAGACACTCTTAAAGATTTACTCACTCAAGCCTCTTTCCTTAACACATTCAGTCACAGGCATATAACATT
>NW_026264012.1:0-571 GCF_000817695.3 Arachis duranensis
CTTCTCTAATTTCATGGAGGATGATGGAGTGTTCTTGATGCTCCACCCTTAGTTGTCCCATGTTGGAACTTAATTCTCCTAAGGAGGTGTTTAGTTGCTCCCAATAGTTTTGTGGAGGAAAGTGCATCCCTTGAGGTATCTCAGGGATCTCATGATGAGTGGAGTCTCTTGTGTGCTCCATCCTCTTCTTAGTGATGGGCTTGTCCTCATCAATGGGGATGTCTCCCTCTATGTCAACTCCAACTGAATAACAGAGGTGACAAATGAGATGAGGGAAGGCTAACCTTGCTAAGGTAGAGGACTTGTCTGCTACCTTATAGAGTTCTTGGGCTATAACCTCATGAACTTCTATTTCTTCTCCAATCATGATGCTATGGATCATGATAGCCCGGTCTATGGTAACTTCGGACCGGTTGCTAGTGGGAATAATTGAGCGTTGGATGAACTCCAACCATCCTCTAGCCACAGGCTTGAGGTCATGCCTTCTCAATTGAACCGGTTTCCCTCTTGAATCTCTCTTCCATTGGGCGCCCTCTTCACATATGACTGTGAGGACTTGGTCCAACCTTTG
>NW_026264012.1:9643-10503 GCF_000817695.3 Arachis duranensis
TTGAATGTGGGGGTTCAACACCAAACTTAGAGTTTGGTTGTGGCCTCCCAACACCAAACTTAGAGTTTGACTGTGGGGGCTCAGTTTTGAGAGAAGCTCTTCATGCTTCCTCTTCATGATGACAGAGGGATATCCTTGAGCTTTAAACACCAAAGATTCTTCATTCACTTGAATGATCAACTCTCCTCTATCAACATCAATCACAGCCTTTGCTGTGGCTAGGAAGGGTCTGCCAAGGATGATGAATTCATCCATGCATTTCCCAGTCTCTAGGACTATGAAATCAGTAGGGATGTAATGGTCTTCAACCTTAACCAGAACATCCTCTACAAGTCCATAGGCTTGTTTTCTTGAGTTGTCTGCCATCTCTAGTGAGATTTTTGCAGCTTGTACCTCATAGATCCCAAATTTCTCCATTACAGAGAGGGGCATGAGGTTTACACTTGATCCTAAGTCACACAAGGCCTTCTTGAAGGTCATGGTACCTATGGTACAAGGTATAGAAAACTTCCCAGGATCCTGCCTCTTTTGAGGCAGTTTCTGCTTAGACAAGTCATCCAGTTCTTTGGTGAGCAAAGGGGGTTCGTCCTCCCAAGTCTCATTTCCAAATAACTTGTCATTTAGCTTCATGATTGCTCCAAGGTATTTAGCAAGTTGCTCTTCAGTGACATACTCATCCTCTTCAGAGGAAGAATACTCATCAGAGCTTATGAATGGCAGAAGTAAGTCCAATGGGATCTCTATGGTCTCAGTTTGAGCCTCAGATTCCCAAGGTTCCATATTGGGGAACTCAGTGGAGGTCAGTGGACGTCCATTGAGGGCTTCCTCAGTGGCGTTCACTGCCTCTTCTTCCTCCCAGA
>NW_026264012.1:14617-14987 GCF_000817695.3 Arachis duranensis
GTCTACAGACTCATGCTTTTCCCTTTTGCTGTAAGAGACAGAGCTAGAATATGGTTGGATTCACAACCTAAGGATAGCCTAAACTCCTGGGATAAGCTGGTCACTGCTTTCTTAGACAAGTTCTTCCCTCCTCAAAAGCTGAGCAAGCTGAGAGTGGATGTTCAAACCTTCAAACAAAAAAGATGGTGAATCCCTCTATGAAGCTTGGGAAAGATACAAGCAGCTGACCAAAAGATGTCCATCTGACATGTTTTTAGAATGGACCATGTTAGATATATTCTATTATGGCCTCTCTGAATTTTCGAAAATGTCACTAGACCATTCTGCAGGTGGATCTATTCACCTGAAGAAAACGCCTGAAGAGGCTCAA
>NW_026264013.1:0-14165 GCF_000817695.3 Arachis duranensis
ATTACGAATGACACGCTTCGCCTGCTCCCTCCCCGTGCCCACTAGCGCTCCTGTCCAGAGCGAAGAGAAGGCGAAAAAGCGGTATTATTAAATGTTTTTTATTTAAATAATAAAAAAATAAAGTCCAACATTATCTAGTAAACAATAGATTTGTAACTTTATTATTTTTTTTAAATTTTAAATAAAAAATTTTTTTTCTTGTTGTAAAAAAATAAAAATTTCCATAAATATCCAAAAAATTAAAAAAATTAAATTTTTTAAATTAATTTATTCTTAATTTGTGAACAAGTGCAACAAAAAAAGTCAACTGTCAGAGTGTAGCATTATCCGGTGAATAAAAAAATAAAAAATTTTATAAAACTAAATTTTTTATTTTTGAATTTTAAATTATATTATTAAATGTTTTTCATTTAAATAATAAAATTAAAATAAAGTCTAGCACTATCTAATAAACAACAGATCTGTAAATTTATTATTTTTTTTAAATTTTTAAAATAAAAAATAAAAAATATTAATTGAGTTAGTTCTTATTGGAGTTAATTCATAAACTTTTCCGTATAAAACACGTACACAAAACAAAACAGCTTCTTCAATGCAAAAGCCAAAAGCCAACCAACTTTAATTTCTCTCAAATCAACTTGTTGTAAATACCATATAATATAAGGATAAAGTTAATATGATATATTATAATGAAAAGACTCACCCGTGATAAATTTAATTAACTTCTCTTTTAAGGTTATTTAATTATCAATTATATAGACAATTGCAGATAGTTTTCACTTCAGATGTTGAACAGTGTAAGAAGAAACACTGTGATAAAAAATTCAGTCATTATACCCTTATATGAAAATGATATGAAAGAGAGAGAGAAAGAGAAGAAAAACATGACCATGGATCGAGGCTCAGAGAGCAGTTCAGAGTCACCAACAAGGGAGTTGAAAGTTATCTCCATAGAGTGTTTACGAGCAACTTCAAAATCCGATGAATGGAGCGCCGCCGACGTGCTTCAAAGCGGCGATATAGTAGAGGAGATCCGGATTGGCTCATCGGCCGGTTCCTTGGTCCGGTTCAGGCAACCCTTCAAGAACGGTCGGACCGGACTCAACAAGATCCTTCATGATGCATACAAGAAGAAGGAGACGTCCGTCCTTGTAAGAGTCCGACGTGGACCTCATGAGTTCGTTGAGCTGCAGGCCTGCGTCGTCCCCGGAGACTCCTCCTCCGGCAAGAAGAACTACTTCTTGAGGTCCATCGCCGATGCCAATTACGTCGTTGGCTTCTTGGACACAACCGAAAGTGAATGCTACCGCTTACAAGGTCTTTTACTCTCTCTTATTTTCTGCTCAATTTTATTTTATAGTTACTTTTTTGTTCCAAAGTTAAGAATGAGCCTAGAATTGGCGATCTCTAAGTGAGTTTAAAGATTATGTCATTTGAATTATAACTCTCTTTTAGTTAATTTTAATTCTATTATACATACAACGAATGAATAGACGCACGATCGTGTTAAAATTCAGGTTTACTTACTATATTATATTATGATCATTTGAGGTTACCATGTAATAACTGCTAGATAAGGTACCACTAGTTCTTTTATTAATATCATCTTCTTCTTGCTAAAAAAAACTTTTAGATATGGTAGGAAATTTTAACTATTTAGGTGATTTTCTGCAATCGGGGGCCTAAAAGAATTTGCGTGGGCCATTTGTAATTACAGAAAAATCCAGGAAGTGATAAATTTAGTTTTTAAAATTATATGTTTCAGAATTCATTTATTTTTTAAAAATTCTTTATATTATTAGGAATTAGGAATACGTTTACAAACAAGGGTAATGGTCTTCACCTATGAAGAATTGCATCTACCCAAACACTATTATTTGTCCGCAAGTCACCCAATCATATAGAAAATAAAAAGTATCTTATTTATTTGCTCAGCTTCTCACATTTTCCTACCTAAAATGTTTTTTGACATTATTTGAGCCAACTAGCCAAGGGTTTGATTAAATTGTCATACGAAAGCGGCAAACCTTTTTGCTACATTGAAGCACAAAGTTGATGCGTGATACACATGACTTCCTTTTCTAACTGACGAAGACATTTGGCTCAACTAATTTAAGGAAAAGTGCTATGATTATAATTGCTTAATTATGACAATAACGTGGATTAATAATTAAATGAAAATTCGTATGGAGTTGTTTTTCTGTAAAATTATTTAACGATTTTCAATTATCAATTAAAAAATAGAGAATAATGAGTGCATTTTGTTCAATTTGCAGGTTCAAGGGCGAGTAGGATGGTAAGTGCACTAACAAGAAGTAAGGCACAAGATGGATATGTATCATATCCATGGGAGAAGAAGATGCAGGAGATGCTTTCAGTTCCCAATTCTGGCAACTTCATCTCCATGTTATTTCTTCCCAAAGCTTCCGACCGAGTGGCGTCTCGCTACCACGACGTGGAGGACACTCTAGCGAGGGCAAATGCATGGCTTAATGCAGCTCAAGCTTCAGGGGTTCCTCTTGTCTTTATGAACATCCAAACTGAGTCACTACTCACTAAGGTTAAACAATGTTGTTAATTATTATTTATCTCAATTTGCGATGAATGGTTCTTAATAGTTACCTTTTGTGTGACAGATATCTGGAGAGAAATAAAGTCCAACATTATCTAGTAAACAATAGATCTGTAACTTTATTTTTTTTTTAATTTTAAACAAAATTTTTTTTTCTAGTTGTAAAAAAATAAAAATTTCCAAAGATATCCAAAAAAATAAAAAAATTAAATTTTTTAAATTAATTTATTCTTAATTTGTGAACAAGTGTGGTGGGTGTTTTCGTGGAAAAACGATTTCCAAACGCACAAATCTAACCGGCAAGTGTACCGGGTCGCATCAAGTAGTAATTACTCACAAGAGTGAGGTCGATCCCACAGGGATTGATGGATCAAGCAACTTTAGTGGGTGATTCGTTTAGTCAAGCTAACATTGAGTGGATTGTGTGAAGAGTGACCGACAGAAAGTAAATTGCAAGAATTAAAGGTGCAGAAGCTAAATTGGACAGAAACTTAAATGGACAAAAGCTTAAATGACAAGAAATGTAAATTGCAGTGAATGTAAAGGGGAGTGGGTGCTGGAAATTAAAGAAAGAAGTAAATTAGAACTCAGATCAATTGCGAAAAATTAAATTGCAGGAAGAATAAAGGAATTGGGGTGCTGGGAATTAAAACTAAACAAGAGAATTCAAAGTGCAATCAAACAGAGAATTAAAAGATGCAGCATATTCAAATGACTTTGGAAAATCACTTGTAAAATCAAAACAGAAAGCAGCTTGGCTCAATTGCAAAATATAAAAGAGAAATTGAAGATCTCAGGGGCTCAATGAGACTAGAAAACAAGTCTAGATCCCAAGTCCTTCCTTGATCCAACAGAGAACAATTTGCAAAAGAAATGAAGATGAAAGCAGTAAACAGAGTGTTGATTCAAATCCTTAATTCACTGAAATTTTGTAGAAGAAGAACAAGAGAAATCTCAAAGTGAGAATGAAACCGAATTCCTTCAATTCTCAACCCAAGATTCAAAACAAAGAGAAAAACTAAAGAGAGAGAGTTCTCTATTCCTAATGCTCCCTAGTGGAGACAGCCCCCTATGCTCTCTATTAGAGCCAACCTTCTTTCTAAAATGAAAATGATGCCTTTTATAGGCTTTTACAAACATGACAAATGAAAATGAAATTGAAAGCAAATTACAAAGAAAATGAAATTCCTAATCAAATTGTTTCTTGTGCCTTTGAGTGATGTCAATTGGGCTTTTGGCCTTGATGGAATTGGGTTGAAGATAGCAAGCCTCTGTTGATTGCTCTTGACCTTGCGAAATATTTAAGCTTTGAACCGGGCCATGGAACCATTCAAGTTTGAGTCAAAGTTTGAGGCAAACTTTGACTCAAACTTATTCGCCAAACTCATCATGCAGATCGCCCTTTTTACTGTCATAGGCGTTTGAGTCCAAGTTTGAGGCCCAACTTGGACGCAAACGTTGACACTTGTTGCACATCAAGTCTTGGGATGCTACTTTGTCCTCTTGTCAACGTTGCCAATTTCATACCCACTGATGCATTTTCATACCCAATTTCATTCATTTTTTTTGAAATAAATAAGCAATTTTGTGAACTTTTCCTCCATGCATTCATGAACCAAGAACTAAGTGAAATCTGGCATAATCTATGCAAATGATTCAAGAAGCTTATATGCAAGTTGATGTGAATGATTCCCTTGAAAATTATTGCATAAGATGGCAAAACTTTGAGAAAAATTCTTTGGTTTATGTTAGGTGATGAAGCAAGAAGACAATGGAGCAAAGAAATCTTGGAACAAGGGGGAATAGCACGTTGGCAACTTGGAAACCAAGTTGGCAACGGCCATTTTGTGCAACCAGGAGGAAACAGCACGTTGGCAACTTGGAAACCAAGTTGGCAACGCCCATTTAGGTGCAGCCAGGAGGAACAGCACGTTGGCAACATGCTAGTGTGTATCCAGCAGGCAGCTTGACCTTACCCTCTTCAAGGAGGCATAACTTGATCCACAAAGACCCAATTGACATGCTTCCAGTGGCATTAGAAAGCTGATATCCAGAGCTTTCCAATGATATACAATAATCCATAATGTAGCATGAAATGGAAGCTCAAATCAGAGTCATCTTTAAGCCCCAAAAACATGCAAAATGGAGGAGAAAGGTTGCACGTTGTTGCTAGCGTGTTTGCCAACAACGTGGGCAACAACGCCCAAGCAAGGAGGAAGAAGACATCTTGGCGTTGTTGCTGACGTGTTTGCCAGCAACATGGGCAACAACGCCCAAGCCAAGAAGAAAAGGGAGCCTGGCGTTGTTGCTGGTGTGTTTGCCAGCAACGTGGGCAACAACGCCCAGGCAGCTTGATGTTGCTCTCTACAAGGGCGTGTATCTTGAGCTAGAAAACTCCAAATGAGGTGAACTCAGTGGCATTGGAAAGTAGACATCAAGAGCTTTCCAACCATATATCATAGTGAGGTATTGGATTTCATTTGAAGGTTCAAAAGCCAGCTTCATTTAGAGCCTCAGAAATCTTGGGCGTTGCCATGGGCGTTATCATGGGCGTGTTCACCAAAAACGTCCAGCCCAGGCAGCCTGACCATACCTTCTTCAAAGGAGCATAACTTGAGCTATAGAGATCCAATTGAGATGCTTTCAGTTGTGTTGGAAATCTGACATTCAGAGCTTTCCAACCATGTATGATAGTCTATAAAGAAACACAAAATTGAAGCTCAAACAAGACGCAACTTTGGGCACCAAAAACTGAATTCAGAAAGGGCCAAGTGTTTGGCAACAACTTGGGCTGGCAACGCCCAAGCACCAAGCCTGGTGCCCAGGAAATTCCTTGCACGTTGCCAACGTGCATAAAGCTGGCGTTTTTGGCAACAACGCCCAGATGGGCCAGAATTGATGAGAAATTACTCTTGTTCTCTTCACCACTTTCAAAGGGGAATTCTTCCTTCATTGGACCAGGAACTTAACCATGGAAAAGCCCACATTGCCAACCCAATTGAGGACCTCCAAATGAGTCTTAGGAGTAGTATAAATAGAGTTAAATTTTGTACTTGGCGGACTCTTCTTCCACTTTTTAGAGACTTTTACTTTTACTTTGACTCTTAGATTATTCTTCACTTTCGGGAGGATACACGAAAGCTAGTTTGTTTTTCTTGCAACTTTCAATTTTTAGTTTTCTAAGAACTTCTTCTTCTTCATTCTTCATTTTCTTCTCTACTGAATTTTAATGTTTACCTTTTCAATTATTGTTGAATTGAGAGCTATGATTTACTAAACCCCACTTTCATTAGGGGGAGGAGCTCTGTATATTTGAATGGGTTAACAACTAATCATTTCCTTCTCAATTCAAGTGGTTCATCCAAGAGGAAACTCTTGTTCTTCACAGATTCAATTACATTCAAGAGAAGGATTGAATCTACATGAATTGTATGGTGAACTTGAGAAAGAAATCCATATAATTCAGTTTAGAGTTCTCCTTTCACAATTTCTTTGATCAATATACTTTGGGTTGGTATGTGAGATGTAACATCCCTTAGTTGAGATCCTGGAAGTTGTGTGGCTTTGGATTAGAAATTGAACTTCACCTCTTCTTATGACCAATTAGATCACGAGAGTGGCAATTGATTGTGTTTAGAGAAATTGAATTGCCAAGAGATTGGAATTCAATTATTCACAATCCGCCATGGATCTACACCCATGATTGAGAAGGAGTTGAGCAAAGTTAATTCATGATGATTTACATCTCTTATCCCTAATGATCTCTCCATCATTAATTCTCATCTCTTTTATTCTTTAGTTTCTTGAATACCCATTACCCGATTCCCTTCTATTTTCTTGCAAGTTATCTTTCCGTCACTCATACTCTGTTTTCTATTCCTTGCAATTTACTTTTCTGCTCTTTAAAATTCTGCAATCTTTACTTTCTTGCAATTTATTTTTCATGTCATTTAAGTTTCTTGCACTTTAAGTTTCAGTTGTTTACTTTCATCTTCTTTCTCTATTCTAGTTCTTTAAATTCCTTGTCATTTAACTTCCCGCAATTACATTCAAAAAATCAAATCTCATGAATTCAAAACCATGTTTGCTTGACTAAAATTACCATTTAACTAAAGTTGATTAATCTACCAATATCCGTGGGATCGACCTCACTCTTAGTGAATTTTATTACTTGATACGAAATTTTCGCGTATCAAGTTTTTGGTGCCGTTGCCGGGGATTGGCAAAGATTGACAATGATTTAGTGAATGGTAGTTTAGATTAAGCATTTTTCTTTCTTTCTTGTTAAGCCCACTAATTGTTTGATACTTTGTTTGACTAACCTCAACTCCACTCTAGCAATAGAGTGTTTCACTTGTGTTATTGGTTTTGTTTGTGTATGTAAGGGGCAAATAGATTTAATATTGAGGACGAGAGAACCCTCCGAAGGATAAGGAGAGCAGAAGGAGGAAAGGGGATAGTTGGTGAAGAGGAATCAGAGGGAAAGGACCAAGTAATGGAGGACGACATGCACAATCCTCCTGGAGGAGCTGCTAACAATGATAGACCACCTAGAAGGGTGTTGTCTTCTTACACCATCCCTGATCCAAAACATTGTGGGAGCAGCATTGTCACCCCAAATGTCCATGCCAATAACTTTGAGTTAAAACCCCAACTCATCACTTTGGTACAAAATAACTGCTCTTATGGAGGGGGACCTCTTGAAGACCCAAATCAACATTTGTCTGTTTTTCTGAGGATATGTAATACAGTGAAGACAAATGGAGTGCATCCAGACGTCTACAAATTGTTGTTATTTCCATTCTCTTTGAGGGATAAGGCCACTCAATGGCTAGAGTCATTCCCCAAGGAAAGCATCAACAATTGGAATGATTTGATATTTCTAGCAAAGTTCTACCCACCTCAAAAGATCATCAAGTTAAAGACAGAGGTTTAGACCTTCAGGCAAATGGAAGGGGAGTCGTTGTATGAAGCCTGGGAGAGATATAAGGCATTAATGAGAAGATGTCCACCTGATATGTTTAGTGATTGGGTCAAACTCCAAAACTTCTATGAAGGCTTAAATCTAGAAGCAAGGAAAGGACTAGATTATTCATCAGGAGGATCACTCAACATGATGAAGACTGCTGAAGAGGCTCAAGACCTCATTGAGATTGTGGCAAACAATCAGTACTATTACTCATCAGAGAGGCATCATAACTCAACCCCAAGGAAGGGCGTGATGGAGTTTGAAGGTATTGACGCTATATTGGCACAGAATAAGTTAATGCACCAACAGATCCAACAACAAATGGAAATGATGACAAAGAGGATGGATAGCCTCCAACTAGCATCAGTGAACACAACAAATCAACCTTCACTTGAATGGGGTCAAAGTGAAGGAGTCACTGTTGAACAGCCACAAGAACAAGTTCAATACATGCAGAATACTTCAAACTCTCAGAATGAATTTCATGGTGATACATACAACCCATCCTAGAGAAATCATCCTAACCTGAAGTGGGGTGAAAACCAAAATCATTGGCAAAAGAACAATAACTCCAACCATACCCGCAACACAAACAACCAAAATCACTCTCCTAACAACACTAACCAATACAAGAAACCATAAAACATATATCAACCACCTCACAACAACCCACAAACTCACCAAAATAACTTTCCCGCACCAACGTCCAACTCACAAAGCTACCATACCATGTCTCCAAACAACTTCCAGCAACAACAATCACCCCCCATCATACCATCCATTGACCATTATGAAACCAGGATCTCTAGTCTTGAAGCAGCTTTGCAAGCCCTTACCCAAAACACACAGTCACTTGCTCAGACCACTCAAGGTTTAGCCAAGGGGCAAGAGACTTTGATTAAAGGACAAGAGAGACATGAAGCCACCATGAGGAACCTTGAGCGACAAGTGGGATAAATGGCTAAACATATCACAGAGATAGGTGAGAAGCGAGCATTCTCTAGTACCACTGAAGACAACCCAAGAGACACAGGAAAAGCCATAAAATGGGAGGAGTGTAAAGCAATCACCCTGAGAAGTGGAAAGAAAGTTGAGACAGAAGCCATTACTCAGGAAGAGCACAACAAAGAAGGCTTAAAAGAAGAGGTGAATGAACAAAAGCAGGAGCAAGAAACCTATACACAAAGTGATAAATTAGCTAAGAAGGAAGCAGTGAAAGCATACCAACCAATGCTCCCATACCCTCAAAGGTTTAAAGGAGAGAACAAAGAGAAGCAATACTCCAAATTCTTGGAGATATTCAAGACACTACACATCAACATCCCCTTCATTGAAGCACTTGAACAGATGCCCCTATATGCTAAGTTCATGAAGGAATTGTTGACAAAGAAAAGATCCTTGAAAGAGGGACAAACGGTTGTGATGACCAGGGAGTGTAGTGCCATCATCCAGAAAAAGTTGCCAAAGAAGATGAAAGACCCAGGGAGCTTTCATATCCCCTGCACAATAGGCAACATGATGATTGAGAGAGCATTTTGTGACCTTGGTGTAAGCATAAATCTGATGCCTCTATCTTTGATGAGGAAGCTTCAGATTCATGAATTGAAACCCACAAAGATAGCCCTTCAAATGGCGGACAAATCTATTCAGCAAGCACTCGGGGTTGTAGAGAATGTATTGGTAAAGGTGGACAAATTTTTCCTCCCAGTTGACTTTGTCATCCTAGACATAGAGGAAGATGACAACACTCCCATTATCCTAGGGAGACCTTTCTTAGCTACTGCCAGGGCATTGATAGATGTTGAAAAAGGAGAATTGATGCTAAGGGTGCATGAAGAGCATATAGTGTTCCATGTCTTCAAGAATTTGCAAGATTCCACCCAAGAGGAAGGGTGTATGAAGATCGATTCCATAGATTCAAACTTGAAAGAAGCACATGATGAGACACTTCCAATGCACCTAAGCCCATGCTGGGAAGAAAGGAAAGAGGTGGAGGTGTTGCAACAAGATCAAAGAATAGAGGAGAAGCGACAACCAAAGCCTACATTTGAGACTCTCAGCAAGAACCTTCCAAAAATTGAGGCTTCAAAACCTGAACTACTTCCTGGAAAAGAAAAGAGTCCCAAGAAGAAAGTGCCAGAGGATGGAGAAACAAGAAAATCCCTACTGAAGGCTTCTCACCAGGGGATAAAGTGATGCTAACCTACCAACCAATGGAAACATCTCCACATTTTTCTAGATACTACACAGTAAACAAAATCCTCTCACTTGAACATGTGGAAATCGTCAATAATGATACTGGAAGGAAGCTCACGGTGAGAGGGGAAGGATTAAGGCACTATGATCATCATCCTCCCTAAAGGGGGACAACCGTCAAGCTAATGACGATAAAGAAGCGCTTGTTGGGAGGCAACCCAACCAAAGGTAGTTTTCTTTTCTTAGTTAATTCAATAAAAGAGTTAAGTATATTTATCTGCATTGCAAGGAGCTAAGTTTGGTGTTGCACACCAACAGAATTTAGAGGTGAATGTGAGGTGCTAAGTTTGGTGTTCCACCAAAAAGTTTCATTAAAGACACATTTTAACCCTCTGCATGATTAGTCACTTGCTCCAAACAATCAGAAAAACTACTTAACAATTGTTACTTTTAGTTTAGATTTTATTTCCTTAATAGAAGCACTTGATGTTTCTTGCCTGCATTCATTTTATTGCATATTAAAGTAAGCAAGGAACTAAGTTTGGTGTCCTCACACCAACTTATGTCTAGAAGATCACAAGCATACATGCATGCTAATCATCTCTTAAGTGCTTGGGGACAAGCAACTTCCAAAGTTTATTGTAGGCAGTCACTTCAATCTTGGGAAGGGTTAAGCATCATTAACCAAAGAGACAAAGATGGATATAAAGACCAACAATGATGATGATAAGGAGTAAAGCAAGTAAACTCCAAAATGTTGTATTGTTGAGTGATTGTCTTGTATTCAAACTGCTATGATTGAAAGTGATATTGTACCCCTATTTATATGCTTAGTATAACCTCTTTGTAGTTCAATAACTAAGATGTTTGATACATTATAACACCATACTCTTGAAATTGCTTGCACTCAATATCTATAAGAATGCAAACAGAGAACATCTCTTTAAAAAGAATGATGGAGGAGTCAAAAATTTGTTTTGAGGCAAGCAAAAGATTAAGAGAAGTGGTGGTTCTAGTTGTATGATTGTGTATTGAGGTTGCATGTTTGTGAAAACTTACATGGGAGCTCATAGGCAGGAAACAGAGTTCAAAGAAGTATTATGGAGAATCTCAAACATTTATTGATCCAAGAAGCAGCAACAAAAGAAAGCAAAAGAAACAGAAAAATAAAAGAACATGGCAAAAGGCTCTGAGCATCAATTACTAGAAAGAAAAAGAAAGAAATGAGAACTAAAGAGTTACTATCCTAGTTAAATGCTTGTGGTAGAATTGTGTCAAAGAGAGAGGCTTGAGCAAGTAAATCCTAAGGGGTGTTTCAACACCTAATACCTTAAAACCAACTGGTTTGGGAGTATTGATTGAAAGCTTATCTAAAGAGCCGCTTTGAGACATGACACTTAGAGTCAAGGCCAAGACACAGAAACTATGAGCTGCTTCAAGGTGATTACCTATAGAGAGATTTCCATGATATCATTTGAATGAAAGTCCTAAGATCTAAGACTTCCAAAATGTAGGGACTAATAAGCATGGAATCCTTGCATGAGCATATAATTCAAAGTTCACCCCACTGGTTTAGTTAGTTTTAGCTTAGTTTCATTCATTTTTTTTGAAATAAATAAGCAATTTTGTGAACTTTTCCTCCATGCATTCATGAACCAAGAACTAAGTGAAATCTGGCAGAATCTATACAAATGATTCAAGAAGCTTATATGCAAGTTGATGTGAATGATTCCCTTGAAAATTATTGCATAAGATGGCAAAACTTTGAGAAAAATTCTTTGGTTTATGTTAGGTGATGAAGCAAGAAGACAATGGAGCAAGGAAATCTTGGAACAAGGGGGAATAGCACGTTGGCAACTTGGAAACCAAGTTGGCAACGCCCATTTTGTGCAACCAGGAGGAAACAGCACGTTGGCAACTTGGAAACCAAGTTGGCAACGCCCATTTAGGTGCAGCCATGAGGAACAGCACGTTGGCAACTTGGAAACCAAGTTGGCAACGTGCTAGTGTGTATCCAGCAGGCAGCTTGACCTTACCCTCTTCAAGGAGGCATAACTTGATCCACAGAGACCCAATTGACATGCTTTCAGTGGCATTAGAAAGCTGACATCCAGAGCTTTCCAATGATATACAATAATCCATAATGTAGCATGAAATGGAAGCTCAAATCAGAGTCATCTTTAAGCCCCAAAAACATGCAAAATGGAGGAGAATGGTTGCATGTTGTTGCTGGCGTGTTTGCCAACAACGTGGGCAACAACGCCCAAGCAAGGAGGAAGAAGACATCTTGGCATTGTTGCTGGCATGTTTGCCAGCAACATGGGTAACAACGCCCAAGCCAAGAAGAAAAGAGAGCCTGGCGTTGTTGCTGGCGTGTTTGCCAGCAACGTGGGCAACAACGCCCAGGCAGCTTGATGTTGCTCTCTTCAAGGGCATGTATCTTGAGCTAGAAAACTCCAAATGAGGTGAACTCAGTGGCATTGGAAAGTAGACATCAAGAGCTTTCCAACCATATATCATAGTGAGGTATTGGAGTTCATTTGAAGGTTCAAAAGCCAGCTTCATTTAGAGCCTCAGAAACCTTGGGCGTTGCCATGGGCGTTATCATGGGCGTGTTCACCAAAAATGCCTAGCCCAGGCAGCCTGACCATACCTTCTTCAAAGGAGCATAACTTGAGCTATAGAGATCCAATTGAGGTGCTTTCAGTTGCGTTGGAAAGCTGACATTCAGAGCTTTCCAACCATGTATGATAGTCTATAAAGAAACACAAAATTGAAGCTCAAACAAGAGGCAACTTTGAGCACCAAAAACTGAATTCAGAAAGGGCCAAGTGTTTGGCAACAACTTGGGCTGGCAATGCCCAAGCACCAAGCCTGGTGCCCAAGAAATTCCTTGCACGTTGCCAACGTGCATAAAGCTGGCGTTTTTGGCAACAACGCCCAGATGGGGCAGAATTGATGAGAAATTTCTCTTGTTCTCTTCACCACTTTCAAAGGGGAATTCTTCCTTCATTGGACCAGGAACTTAACCATGGAAAACCCCACATTGCCAACCCAATTGAGGACCTCCAAATGAGTCTTAGGAGTAGTATAAATAGAGTTAAATTTTGTACTTGGGGGACTCTTCTTTCACTTTTTAGAGACTTTTACTTTTACTTTGACTCTTAGATTATTCTTCACTTTCGGGAGGATACCCGAAAGCTAGTTTGTTTTTCTTGCAACTTTCAATTTTCAGTTTTCTAAGAACTTCTTCTTCTTCTTCATTCTTCATTTTCTTCTCTACTGAATTTTAATGTCTACCTTTGCAATTATTGTTGAATTGAGAGCTATGATTCACTAAACCCCACTTTCATTAGGGGGAGGAGCTCTGTTTATTTGAATGGGTTAACAACAAATAGTCTCCTTCTCAATTCAAGTGGTTCATCCAAGAGGAAACTCTTGTTCTTCACAGATTCAATTACATTCGAGAGAAGGATTGAATCTACATGAATTGTATGGTGAACTTGAGAAAGAATCCATATAATTCAGTTTAGAGTTCTCCTTTCACAATTTCTTTGATCAATATACTTTGGGCTGGTATGTGAGATGTAACCTCCCTTAGTTGAGATCCTGGAAGCTGTGTGCCTTTGGATTAGAAATTGAACTTCACATCTTCTTATGACCAATTAGATCACGAGAGTGGCAATTGATTGTGTTGAGAGAAATTGAATTGCCAAGAGATTGGAATTCAATTATTCACAATCCGCCATGGATCTACACCCATGATTGAGAAGGAGTTGAGCAAAGTTAATTCATGATGATTTACATCTCTTATCCCTAATGATCTCTCCATCATTAATTCTCATCACTTGTGTTCTTTAGTTATCACCCATTACCCAATTCCCTTCTATTTTCTTGCAAGTTATCTTTCCGTCACTCATACTCTGTTTTCTATTCCTTGCAATTTACTTTTTTGCTCTTTAAAATTCTGCAATCTTTACTTTCTTGCAATTTATTTTTCATGTCATTTAAGTTTCTTGCACTTTAAGTTTCAGCTATTTACTTTCATCTTCTTTCTCTATTCTAGTTCTTTAAATTCCTTGTCATTTAACTTCCCGCAATTACATTCAAAAAATCAAATCTCATGAATTCAAAACCATGTTTGCTTGACTAAAATTACCATTTAACTAAAGTTGATTAATCTACCAATATCCGTGGGATCGACCTCACTCTTAGTGAATTTTATTACTTGATACGACCCGGTATACTTGCCGATTGTTAAAAAAATAAAAATTTTAAAAAACTAAATTTTGTATTTTTGAATTTTTAAATTATATTATTAAATATTTTTTATTTAAATAATAAAATTAAAATAAAGTCTAGCAATATCTAATAAACAACAGATCTTTAAATTTATAATTTTTTTAAAAATTTTAAACGAAAAAATAT
>NW_026264013.1:14270-14949 GCF_000817695.3 Arachis duranensis
CAACCAAAACAACCACTCAAAGTATCACTAAATTCACAAGGTTTATAAATCAATTAAAATTCAATTAAATTTAGCTTAAACCTCATGAGTTAGCATCAAATTAATGGTAGTTGCTTGTTTTAAAGAAGTTATGCATTTTCACTCCAAATCACTTACTTAGAATGCAAGAAAGTGCATAAAGATTAACAAGTGAAATTAGCTTGAAAAATGGGTATATGATGACTTGTCATCAAACACCCATCACAAGTGCAGGAAAAAAAGTCAACTATCTTGGTGTAGCATTATCCGGGGTGAAAAAAATAAAAAAATTTTTTAAAAAATTAAAAATTTTAAAAAACTAAATTTTTTATTTTTGAATTTGTAAATTATAATATTAAATGTTTTTATTTAAATAATAAAAAAATAAAGTCCAGCAATATCTAGTAAACAACAGATCTGTTACTTTATTATTTTTTAAATTTTAAACAATTTTTTTCTAGTTTTAAAAATATATAAAATTCCAAAAATATCCAAAAAAATAAAAAAATTAAATTTTTTAAATTAATTTATTCTTAATTTGTGAACAGGTGCAACAAAAAAAGTCAATTGTCTAAGGACAGCATTATCCGGTGAATAAAAAATAAAAACTTTTATTAAAAAAATTAAAAATTAAAAAAAAATAAATTTTTAAATTTTAATT
>NW_026264014.1:0-2117 GCF_000817695.3 Arachis duranensis
GAGACATGTTACTGAGGATCTGAAAAATCATAAAAATGATTCTTGAAGCAAGAAAAAGCAGTGAATTCAAAAAAAAAAAAGCAGAAAAAGCCAATAGCCCTTTAAAGCAAAAGGCAAGGGTAATAAAAAGGATCCAAGGCTTTGAGCATCAGTGGATAGGAGGGCCTACAGGAATAACATCCTGGCCTAAGCGGCTAAACCAAGATGTCCCTAACCAAGTGCTTGTGGCATGAAGGTGTCAAGTGAAAACTTGAGACTGAGCGGTTAAAGTCGTGATCCGAAGCAAAAAGAGTGTGCTTAAGAACCCTGGACACCTCTAATTGGGGACTCTAGCAAAGTTGAGTCACAATATGAAAAGGTTCACCGAGTTGTGTGTCTGTGGCATGTATGTATCCGGTGGAAATACTGGAAAACAGAGTGCTTTGGGCCACGACCAAGACTCATAAAGTAGCTGTGTTCAAGAATTATCATACTTAACTAGGAGAATCAATAACACTATCCGGATTCTGAGTTCCTATAGAAGCCAATCATTCTGAACTTCAAAGGATAAAGTGAGATGCCAAAACTGTTCAGAGGCAAAAAGCTACTAGTCGCGCTCATCTAATTGGAGCAAAGTTTCATTGATAATTTAGAGTCTATAGTATATTCTCTTCTTTTTATCCTATTTGATTTTCAGTTGCTTGGGGACAAGCAACAATTTAAGTTTGGTGTTGTGATGAGCGGATAATTTATATGCTTTTTGGCATTGTTTTTAGTATGTTTTTAGTATGTTTTAGTTAGTTTTTATTGTATTTTTATTAGTTTTTATTTAAAATTCACTTTTCTGGACTTTACTATGAGTTTGTGTGTTTTTCTATGATTTCAGGTATTTTCTGGCTGAAATTGAGGGACCTGGCAAAAATCTGATTCAGAGGCTGAAAAAGGACTGCAGTTGCTGTTGGATTCTGACCTCCCTGCACTCGAAGTAGATTTTCTGGAGCTACAGAAGTCCAATTGGCGCGTTCTCAATTGCGTTGGAAAGTAAACATCCGGGGCTTTCCAGCAATATATAATAGTCTATACTTTGCCCGAGATTTGATGGCCCAAACCGGCGTTCCAAATAAGCTCAAGACTGCCCGACGTTTAACGCCGGAACTGGCACAGAAGTGGGAGTTAAACGCCCAAACTGGCACAAAAGCTGGCGTTTAACTCCAAGAAAAGTCTCTACACGAAAATGCTTCAATGCTCAGCCCAAGCACACACCAAGTGGGCCGGAAGTGGATTTTTACGTCATTTACTCATTTTTGTAAACCCTAAGCTACTAGTTCTCTATAAATAGGACCTTTTGCTATTGTATTTTCATCTTTGGACACCTAGTTCTTAGATCATGGGGGCTGGTCTCTCAGCCATGCCTAGACCTTGTTCTTATGTATTTTCAACGGTGGAGTTTCTACACACCATAGATTAAGGTGTGGAGCTCTGCTGTACCTCGAGTATTAATGCAATTACTATTGTTCTTCTATTCAATTCAGCATATTCTTGTTCCAAGATATTCATTCGCACTCAAGAACTTGATGAATGTGATGATTATGTGATGCTCATCATCATTCTCACTTATGAACGCGTGCCTGAAAACCACTTCCGTTCTACATGCAAACAAGGCTTGAATGTGTATCTCTTGGATTCCTTAATCAGAATCTTCGTGGTATAAGCTAGAATTGATGGCGGCATTCTTGAAAATCCGGAAGGTCTAAACCTTGTCTGTGGTATTCTGAGTAGGATTCAAGGATTGAATGACTGTGACGAGCTTCAAACTCGCGATTGTGAGGCGTTAGTGACAGATGCAAAAGAATCACTGGATTCTATTCCGACATGATCGAGAACCGACAGATGAATAGCCGTGTTGTGACAGAGCGCGTTGAATATTTTCACTGAGAGGATGGGACTGTAGCCATTGACAACAGTGATGCCCAACATACATCTTGCCATGGAAAGGTGTAAGATGGATTGGATGAAGACAGTAGGAAAGCAGAGAGATGGAAGGGACAAAGCATCTCCATACGCTTATCTGAAATTCTCACCAATGAATTACATAAGTATCTCTATCTTTATTTTATGCTTTATTCATAAATCATTCA
>NW_026264014.1:9261-10660 GCF_000817695.3 Arachis duranensis
TTTACTATGAGTTTGTGTGTTTTTCTGTGATTTCAGGTAAATTCTGACTGAAATTGAGGGATTTGAGCAAAACTCTGAAGAAGGCTGACAAAAGGACTGCTGATGCTGTTGGAATCTGACCTCCCTGCACTCAAAATGGATTTTCTGGAGCTACAAAACTCCAATTGGCGCGTTCTTAAAAGCGTTGAAAAATAGACATCTAGAGCTTTCCAGCAATATATAATAGTTCATACTTTATTCGGAAATTGACGACAACGCCAAGTACATGCTGCTGTCTGGAGTTAAACGCCAGAAACACGTCATGATCCGGAGTTGAACGCCCAAAACACGTTATAACTTGGAGTTCAACTCCAATAAACGCCTCAGCTTGTGGATACATCAAGCTCAGCCCAAGCATACACCAAGTGGGCCCCGGAAGTGGATTTATGCATCAATTACTTACTCATGTAAACCCTAGTAGCTAGTCTAGTATATATAGGACTTTTAACTATTGTATTAGACATCTTTTGACAGTTTAATCTTTTGACTTTGTAGTCTTTGATCATTCGGTCTTTTGATCATTCAGGGGACTGGCCATTCAGCCATGCCTGAACCTTTCACTTATGTATTTTCAACAGTGGAGTTTCTACACACCATAGATTAAGGGTGTGGAGCTCTGCTGTACCTCAAGTTTCAATACAATTACTATTACTTTTTCTTCAATTCTCTTTTATTCTTATTCCAAGATATACGTTGCATTTCAACTTGATGAATGTGATGATCCGTGACACTCATCATCATTCTCACCTATGAACGCGCGTGACTCACAACCACTTCCGTTCTACTCTAGGCCGGGCGCATATCTCTTAGATTCCCCAACAGAATCTTCGTGGTATAAGCGAGATAGATGGCGGCATTCATAAGGATCCAGAAAGTCTAAACCTTGTCTATGGTATTCTGAGTAGGATTCTGGGATTGAATGACTGTGACGAGCTTCAAACTCCTGAAGGCTGGGCGTGATGACAAATGCAAAAGAATCAAGGGATTCTATTCCAACCTAATTGAGAACCGACAGATGATTAGCCGTGCTGTGATAGAGCATAGGACCATTTTCACTGAGAGGATGGGATGTAGCCATTGACGACGGTGATGCCCTACATACAGCTTGCCATGGAAAGGAGTAAGAAGGATTGGATGACTATAATAAGAAAGTAGAGATTCAAGAGGAGCACAACATCTCCATACGCATATCTGAAATTTCTACTATTGATTTACATAAGTATTTCTATCCCTTTTATTTTCTATTTATTATTAATTTTCAAACTCATCATAAACCAATTTAGTCTGCCTAACTAAGATTTACAAGGTGACCATAGCTTGCTTCATACCAACAATCTCTGTGGGATCGACCCTTACTCAC
>NW_026264014.1:14353-14947 GCF_000817695.3 Arachis duranensis
GGCGTTCAACGCCAGAACAGAGCATCATTCTGGCGCTGAACGCCAGAAACAAGCAACATTCTGGCGCTGAATGCCAGGAATGTGCCTAAGAGGAAAAGCTGGCGCTGAACGCTAGTAACAAGCATGAAACTGGCGTTCAACGGCAGAAACATGTTATATGTGGGCGTTGAACGCCCATAATGTGCACCAATGGGCGTTTAAACGCCAGAGTGGTGTGCAAAGGCATTTTACATGCCTATTTGGTGCAGGGATGGAATTCCTTGACACCTCAAGATCTGTGGACCCCACAGGATCCCCACCTACTATATTCCCACCTTACCTCCTAATCCTATTTTTGTGATGAGTATTCCCTATGTCACACTTCCCAACACTCTTCACCAATCACCTCAATTCCTCTTCCCAATCACCCCCTTCACCACTCACATCCATCCACTATTCCCCATAAACCCCACCTACCTTCAAAAATTCAAAACCATTTTCCCACCCATTCCCACCCTAAATGGCCGAACATATACTCCCCCCTCTCCCTATATATACCCTTCCATTCTACTTCATTTTCACACAACACAACCCCCTCTTCTTCACCTTGGCCGA
>NW_026264015.1:0-920 GCF_000817695.3 Arachis duranensis
AGCAGTGGGAGAGCAGGCGTCCTTGAGCCATACAGTATCTCCATTCGCTTATCTGAAATTCCCACCAATGAATCTGCATAAATATTCTATCCCTTTTATTATTTATTTTCTTATTTCTATTTTCAAAAACCCATAAGTATCTCTATCTTTATCTTTATGTTTTATTCATCATCTATAACCATTTGAGTTTGCCTGACTAAGATTTACAAGGTGACCATAGCTTGCTTCATACCAACAATCTCTGTGGGATCGACCCTTACTCACGTAAGGTATTACTTGGATGACCCAGTACACTTGCTGGTAAAGTTGAACAGAGTTGTGGAAAGAAAAAGCTTCTCTAACAGTGCCTGGAATTATTGTTGATCACAATTTCGTCCAACAAGTTTTTGGCGCCGTTGCCGGGGATTGTTCGAGTATGGACAACTGACGGTTCATCTTGTTGCTCAGATTAGGTAATTTTCTTTTCAAAAATCTTTTTCAAAATTTTTCTTTTCTTTTTCGTTTTTCCAAACTTTATTTTCGAAAAAATTAATAAAAATACAAAAAAATTAGAAAATTATAAAAATAAAAAATATTTTGTGTTTCTTGTTTGAGTCTTGTGTTGATTTTTAAAGTTTGGTGTCAATTGCATGCTTTAAAAATTTTTCTTGCATTTTTTCGAAAATCTCATGCATTCATAGTGTTCTTCATGATCTTCAAGTTGTTCTTGACAAGTCTTCTTGTTTGATCTTGATGATTTCTTGTTTTGTGTCTTTTCTTGTTTTTCTTGTGCACTTTTGCATTCATATTTCCCATGCATTAAAGATTTCTAAGTTTGGTGTCTTGCATGTTTTCTTTGCATTAAAAATTTTTCAAAAATATGTTCTTGATGTTCATCATGATCTTCAAAGTGTTCTTGGTGTTCATCTTGACATTCATAG
>NW_026264015.1:1074-1450 GCF_000817695.3 Arachis duranensis
CCCTTATTTTCCTCCAAAATTTCGAAATTTTGGGTTGACTTGGTCAAAAATTTTTCAAAATTAGTTGTTTCTCACAAGTCAAGTCAAAAATTTCAATTTTAAAAATCTTATCTTTTCAAAATCTTTTTCAAAAATCATATCTTTTTCATTTTTTTATAATTTTCGAAAAATTTCAAAAATTATTTTTCAAAATATTTTTAAAAATCTTTTTCTTATCTTTATATCAAATTTTCGAAAATATGCTAACAATTAATGTGATTGGTTAAAAAATTTGAAGTGTGTTACTTTCTTGTTAAGAAAGGTTCAATCTTTAAATTCTAGAATCTTATCTTTTAGTTTCTTGTTAGTTAAGTAATTAATTTTAATTTTAAAAATT
>NW_026264015.1:9338-11345 GCF_000817695.3 Arachis duranensis
GTTTAGGAATCTGGTTGCCCAGTAGGCTTTATGTTCCAGTTCCACGGGCAGATGACAGGCCTTGCCATACACAAGTTGGTATGGAGAGGTTCCTATTGGAGTCTTGAATGTTGTTCTGTATGCCCGTAGAGCGTCATCCAAGCTCTTTGCCCAATCCTTTCTACGGGCAATTACAGTCCGTTCTAAGATTCTTTTTAGCTCTCTGTTAGAGACTTCAGCTTGCCCATTTGTCTGTGGATGATACAGGGTTGCCACTTTGTGACTAATTCCATATCGGACCATAGCAGAGTAGAGCTGTTTATTGCAGAAATGAGTACCTCCATCATTGATTAAGACTCTGGGAACACCAAATCTGCTGAAGATGTGTTTCTGGAGGAATTTTAGCACGGTCTTAGTATCATTAGTGGGTGTAGCAATTGCTTCTACCTACTTAGATACATAGTCCACTGCCACCAGAATGTAAGTATTTGAGTATGATGGTGGGAACGGACCCATGAAGTCAATCCCCCATACATCAAACAATTCAATCTCTAAGATCCCTTGTTGAGGCATGGCATATCTGTGAGGCAAGTTACCAGCTCTTTGGCAGCTGTCACAGTTACGCACAAACTCTCGGGCATCTCTATAGAGAGTAGGCCAGTAGAAGCCACATTGGAGGACTTTAGTGGCTGTTCGCTCACTTCCAAAATGTCTCCCATACTGTGATCTATGGCAGTGCCATAGGATCCTTTGTGCTTCCTCTCTGGGTACACATCTGTGGATCATTCCATCTGCACATCTCTTAAAGAGATATGGCTCATCCCATAGGTAGTACTTGGCATCTGAAATTAATTTCTTTCCTTGCACCCTGCTGTACTCCTGGGGTATGAACCTCACAGCTTTGTAATTTGAAATATCTGCAAACCATGGAGCTTCCTGAATGGTAAAGAGTTGCTCATCTGGGAAAGTCTCAGAGATCTCAGTAGAAGGGAGGGACGCCCCAGCTACTGGTTCTATTTGGGACAGATGATCAGCTACTTAGTTCTCTGTCCTTTTTCTGTCTCTTATTTCTATATCAAACTCTTGCAGAAGCAACACCCATCTTATGAGCCTGGGTTTTGAATCCTGCTTTGTGAGTAAGTACTTAAGAGCAGCATGGTCAGTGTACACAACCACTTTGGATCCCACTAGATAGGATCTAAACTTGTCAATGACATAGACCACTGCAAGTAACTCTTTTTCTGTGGTTGTGTAATTCTTTTGTGCATCATTTAGAATACGGCTGGGATAATAAATGACGTGTAGAAGCTTGTTATGCCTCTATCCCAACACTACACCAATGGCATGGTCACTAGCATCACATATTAGTTCGAATGGCAATGTCCAGTCTGGTGCAGAGATGACTGGTGCTGTGACCAGCTTGGCTTTCAGGGTCTCAAATGCCTACAGACACTGTGTGTCAAACACAAATGGTGTGTCGGCAGCTAGTAGGTTGCTCAGAGGTTTAGCAATTTTTGAAAAATCCTTTATAAACCTTCTGTAGAATCCTGCATGTCCCAGAAAGCTTCTGATTGCCTTAACATTGGCAGGTGGTGGTAATTTTTCAATTACCTCTACCTTTGCCTTATCCACCTCTATTCCCTTGCTTGAAATTTTGTGCCCAAGGACAATTCCTTCAGTCACCATAATGTGACATTTCTCCCAGTTTAAAAACCAGGTTAGTCTCTTGGCACCTTTTCAGGACAAGTGCTAGGTGGTTAAGACAGGAGCTGAATGAGTCTCCATATACTGAGAAGTCATCCATGAAGACTTCTAGGAATTTCTCCACCATATCAGAGAAGATGGATAGCATGCATCTCTGAAAGGTTGCAAGAGCATTACACAGACCAAAAGGCATCCTCCTATAGGCAAACACGCCAGAAGGGCAAGTGAATGCTGTTTTCTCTTGGTCTTGAGGATCTACTGCAATTTGGTTGTAACCTGAATAGCCATCCAAAAAGCAGTAATAATCATGACCAGCTAGTCTTT
>NW_026264015.1:11424-13646 GCF_000817695.3 Arachis duranensis
GCTGTATTGAGCCTTCGGTAGTCAATACACATACGCCACCCTGTGACTGTTCTTGTAGGAACCAGTTCTTTTTTTTCATTATGAACCACTGTCATGCCTCCCTTTTTGGGGACAACTTGGACAGGGCTCACCTAGGGGCTATCAGAAATAGGATAAATAATCTCAGCCTCTAGTAATTTATTGACCTCTTTCTGCACCACCTCCTTCATGGCTGGATTTAGCCTCCTCTGTGGTTGAACCACTGGTTTGGCATTATCCTCCAACAGGATTTTGTGCATGCATCTAGCTGGGCTAATGCCCTTAAGATCACTTATGGACCACCCAAGAGCTGTCTTGTGTGTCCTTAGCACTTGAATCAGTGCTTCCTCTTCCTATGAATTTAAGGCAGAGCTTATAATCACTGGAAAAGTTTCACCCCCTCCCAGAAATGCATATTTCAGGGATGGTGGTAATGGTTTTAGTTCAGGTTTGGGAGGCTTATCCTCCTCCTGAGGAATTTTCGAAAATCCCTTTGTTTCCTCTGGTTCTTCTTGATCAGGTTGAGCATCTTTGAAGATGTCTTCAAGCTCTGATTCTAGGCTTTCAGTCATCGTTCGTCCAGTTGCTAGGAAGGGTCTTCCTAGAATGAGAGTTGCACTCTTGTGCTCCTCCATTTCCAGCACTACAAAGTCAGTTGGAAAGGCGAATGGCTCAACCTTGACAATCATGTCCTCAATTATGCCTGATGGATATTTAATGGAGCCATCAGCAAGTTGGAGGCATATCCGGGTTGGTTTGACTTCTTCAGTTAACCTAAGCTTTCTGATAGTGGATGCAGGTATTAGATTGATACTTGCTCCAAGGTCACACAGGGCTGTCTTGGTGCAAGCACCTTCTAATATGCATGGCATCATAAAGCTTCCTGGATCTTGAAGCTTTTCTGGTAAGCTTTTCAGAATGACTGCACTGTATTCTTCAGTGAGAAATACTTTTTCGATTTCTCTCCAATCCTTCTTATGACTTAAGATCTCTTTCATGAACTTAGCATAAGAAGGTATTTGCTCAAGTGCCTATGCAAACGGAATCTTTATTTCAAGAGTCCTTAAATAGTCTGCAAAGCTGGCAAATTGCTTATCCTGTTCCGCTTGGCGGAGTTTCTGAGGATAAGGCATCTTGGCTTTATATTCATCAACCTTAGTTGCTGCAGGTTTATTCCTTACAGAGGTGGTTGGAGAAGCCTTTTTAGAGGGGTTACTATCAGCACTCTCAGGTGTTTGATTCCCCATTGGCGTTTGAATGCCAGGATTGGGTGAAGAATGGGCGTTTAAAGCCAACTTTTCCCCTTTTTCTGGCGTTTGAATGCCAGAACTAGGCAGGGAATGGGCGTTTAACGCCAGCTTTTCCCCCCCTTTCTGGCGTTTGGACGCCAAGAGTATTCCTCTCTGGGCTCTTACTGTCCTCAGAGGGATTTTGGACAGTGGTTTGGTTATCCTCTGTCAATTGTTCCTTGTTTGGCTTTTTGCTACTTTGAGCAGTGTTATTCAGTGTCTTCCCACTCCTCAGTTGAACTGCTTGGCATTCTTCTATTATCTGTTTAGATAACTGTTGTTTTGTTTGATTCAACTGTGATTCTATGTTCTTGTTAGCAATTTTAGTTTCTTGGAGCATCTCTTTAAATTCTGCTAACTGTTTTGTCATCAGGTGTAATTGCAGATTAAGCTCAACCATCTGTTCTTGAGGATTAGGATCAGTGGCTACTACCATAACTTCTTCTTTTGTAGAGAACTCATTGCTAGAGTACAAATATTGATTTCTAGCAACAGTATCTATAAGCTTTTGAGCCTCTTCAATCGTCTTCCTCATATGTATAGATCCACCAGATGAGTGGTCTAGAGACATCCGAGCTTTTTCTGTAAGCCTATAGTAGAAGATGTCTAACTGTACCCACTCTGAAAACATTTCAGAGGGGCATTTTCTTAGCATACCTCTATACCTCTCCCAGGCATTATAAAGAGATTCATTATCCTTTTGTTTAAAGCCTTGGATGTCCAGCCTTAGCTGTGTCATCCTTTTTGGAGGGTAAAATCGATTCAGGAATTTGTCTGATAACTGTCTCCATGTCTTTATGCTTGTTGTAGGTTGGTTATTCAACCACCTCTTAGCTTGATCTTTTACAGCAAATGGAAACAGTAATAGTCTGTAGACATCCTGATCCACCTCTTTATCACGTACTGTGTCAGCAA
>NW_026264015.1:14422-14924 GCF_000817695.3 Arachis duranensis
AGGTTGAGGTTTTGGAGATGCTCTATCTTCTGAATCTCCGCTTTCCTACTGTCTTCTTCTTCATGCACACAAGGCTCATTCCATGGCAAGCTGTATGTAGGGTTTCACCGTTGTCAATGGCTACCTCCCATCCTCTCAGTAAAAATGTTCAACGCGCTCTGTCACAGCACGGCTATTCATCTGTCGGTTCTCAATCAGGTCGGAATAGAATCCAGTAATTCTTTTGCGTCTGTCACTAACGCCCAGCCCTCGGGAGTTTGAAGCTCGTCACAGTCATTCAATCCTTGAATCCTACTCAGAATACCACAGATAAGGTTTAGACCTTCCGGATTCTCTTGAATGCCGCCATCAATTCTAGCTTATACCACGATGATTCTGATTAAAGAATCCAAGAGATATTCACTCAATCTAAAGTAGAACAGAGGTGGTTGTCAGGCACACGTTCATAAGCGAGAATGATGATGAGTGTCATGGATCATCACATTCATCAAGTTGAAGAACA
>NW_026264016.1:0-885 GCF_000817695.3 Arachis duranensis
CCAAACTTAGAGTTTTGCTTGTCCTCAAGCAAAGGAGAAGAAAGAAGAGGGATAGAAGGAGAGCAAGGGTTGGATGAAGATAAGGAGGAGGAGGCCGAATATAATATAAAGGGATGGGGGGGTGGGAAATTTTCGAAAAATAGGAAAGAGATAAGATAAAAGATATGATTTTAAAATTTATGATCAGAAAAAGATATAGTTTTAAAAAGGAAAAGATATGAATCATAATTTAAAAGATAATTTTGAAATTTAATTTTGAAGAGGATTTGCTTAAAAGGAATTATTGATGTGTTGGAAACAAATTTGAAAAGATGATGGCTTGAATTGGAAAGCCATTTGGCTTTATGGATTAAGATATATTTAATATTTTTGAAAAAGGGATTTTAGAAATTAGGATAAAAACTTTTGGAATTGAAAGTGATAATTTAAAATATGTTTATGCAAGAAATCATGAATTGAAACATAAAAATTTTGAAAAAATGCAAAGAAAAACGAAATTGTACCTCCTCTCACCATCCTGACGTTAAATGCCCACATGGTGCATGGTTTGGGCGTTTAACGCCCACATGTTGCTTCTCCTGGGCGTTCAACGCCCATGTGATGCTTCTTTCTAGCGTTGAACGCCAGGAAGTCCTTCTTTACTGGGCGTTTTTCTAAACGCCCAGAATGCTAGCAGATTGGCATTAAACGCCCAGAAGGTGCATCTTTCTGGCGTTTAACGCCCAGAAGATGCTCCTTTCTGGCGTTTAACGCCCAGAAGGCTACCCTTACTGGCGTTAAACGCCCAGTGGATGCTTCTTTTGGGCGTTTAACGCCCAAAGTGTTTCTTACTGGCTTTTTCATGCCAGTGAGCTTCCAAATTTCTCTGTAATTCTTGGGACTTCA
>NW_026264016.1:7076-7491 GCF_000817695.3 Arachis duranensis
TATTCTAGCCAAATGGGCAGAAAAGGTAACAATTGTTCTGGGCAGGTATATTCTTTTTGAAAGACTAATGCTTTGGATTAGTAAAAGAAAAACAAGAAGAGATACAGAACAAGAAAAACTCAAGATCAAACAAGAAAAATAAACAAGAACAACTTGAAGATCAATGAAGAACAAAGAACACAAGTCAAAAATTTTGAGAAAAATATAAAATATGCAATTAACACCAAACTTAGAACAAGAAACTAAACTCACGAAATTAACAATTAATTAAGAAAAATAATTTTTGAAAAGAAATTTTTGAAAGTAAACTATCCTATCAGAATTTAATGACTCCATAAAAACAAATTATTCCTAATCTAAGAAATAAAATAAGCCTTCAATTGTCCAAACTCAATAATCCCCGGCAACGGCGCCA
>NW_026264016.1:8527-11076 GCF_000817695.3 Arachis duranensis
ATTTCAGTCAGAAAATACCTGAAATCACAGAAAAACACACAAACTCATAGTAAAGTCCAGAAATATGATTTTTGCCTAAAAACTAATATTATTTTACTGAAAACTAACTAAAACATGCTAAAATCTACATGAAATTACCCCCAAAAAGCGTATAAAAATATCCGCTCATCAGCTTGCCATGGAAAGGAGTAAGAAGGATTGGATGAAGACAGTAGGAAAGCAGAGAGACAGAAGGGACAAAGCATCTCCATACGCTTATCTGAAATTCTCACCAATGAATTACATAAGTATCTCTATCTTTATGTTTTATTTATCTTTTAATCATTAATCCTCCATAACCATTTGAATCCGCCTGACTGAGATTTACAAGATGACCATAGCTTGCTTCATACCAACAATCTCCGTGGGATCGACCCTTACTCGCGTAAGGTTTATTACTTGGACGACCCAGTGCACTTGCTGGTTAGTTGTGCGAAGTTGTGATAAAGAGTTGAGATTGCAATTGAGCGTACCATGTTGATGGCGCCATTGATGATCACAATTTCGTGCACCACTATACAATTCAAATACAAACCTAACTACCCATTCTTCATTTTTCCACACACTCATGCATTCTCTTTTTTATCACAACACATATGCATTGTTATTATTACTTTACTTTGGGGCATTTTTGTCCCCTTTTTATTGGTTTCTTTCTCTTTTGTTTTCTTTTTCATTCATTTTTTATATATGTATATATTTTTCTTTCTCTTTTATTTTTTTCTTTTCAAACTAAAAATATATACAAGAGCATCAATGAATATGGTTTAACATTTAATGCATGAGTATGTACCCAACTCCTAAGATCTTCAATGAAAATACAAAACATACTTTTATCTCATCCAATGTCCCAAGTTTTCCCACACTTAAATGATACACACACACACACACTAGCCTAAGCTAATCAAAGATCCAAGTTAAGGACATTTATTGTTTTTCACTTTAAGCTTACAATGTGATAAAATTAAGAACAAGAGGGATTAACATAAGCTCAAAATTGGCTAACAATGATTGATGAAAGGTAGGTTATTTGGGTAAGTGAGTGATGAGCGGATATTTTATACGCTTTTTCACATTATTTTCATATAGTTTTTAGCAGTTTTTATTTAGTTTTTATTAAGTTCTTATAGGTTTTAGTGTTAAATTCACATTTTTGGATTTTACTATGAGTTTTTGTGTTTTTGGATAATTTCAGGTATTTTCTGGTTAAAATTAAGGAGTTGGAGCACAAGTCAGATTCAGAGACAGAGAAACCATTGCAGATGCTGTCCGGATCTGACCTGCCTACATTTGGAAGAGCTTTTCTAGAGCTATAGAAGTTCCAATGGAGCGCTCTCAACAGCTATGGAAAGCTGACTTCTAGATCTTTCCATTAATATATAATAGTCCATACTTTGCTTCGGATTAGAAGGCCCAAAACAGGCGTCCAATGCCAGCTTCCTGCCCCCTTCTAGGCGTCCAACGTCCAAAGAGCAGAGCCTAGCGTCCAAAGGACCAGAGAGGACCCCCTAGCTGGCATTCCATGACCAAGGAGCCTCATAGCAGGTGGATCTCATCAAGGCTCAGCCCAAACACTCACCAAGTGGTCCCTAGAAGGCCAGAAGTAGATTTTAGCACTAAATAGACTGTTTTACACTTACTGGTCATCTGTTTAGTATTTAAGGGATTAACTTTATATAATTCAGGAGTCTTTGAACTTTTTTCACACTGTCCGATTTAGGAGAGCATTATTTTTGTTCTTCCATTGTTTTTACTTCAATATGAATTTCTAAACCAACTAGGTTGAGCGGAGGAGCCCTGCTGAGTCCTATGAATTAATAAAAGTACTATTATTTCTTTTTCGATCCGTGTTTGATCTATATCAAAGATGTATATCCCGATCTTCATTATGATGAACAGGACGATCTGATAAATTGGCTCTGTTCATCACATTATGATGAACATGCCTGGTATGCGAAATTGTGATCAATACTTTTCACAACACAAATAATCCCCGGTGATGAATCCAAAAACTTGGTGTTCAATACCATGGCATAAACACAACTTCGCACAACTAACCAGCAAGTGTACTGGGTCGTCCAAGTAATAAACCTTACGCGAGTAAGGGTCGATCCCACAGAGATTGTTGGTATGAAGCAAGCTATGGTCACCTTGTAAATCTTAGTCAGGCAGACTCAAATGGATATGAATGATGATATACGAATAAAACATAAAGATAAAGATAGAGATACTTATGTAATTCATTGGTAGAAATTTCAGATAAGCGTATGAAGATGCTTGTCCCTTCCGTCTCTCTGCTTTCCTACTGTCTTCATCCAATCCTTCTTACTCCTTTCCATGGCAAGCTTATGCAAGGGTTTCACCGTTGTCAGTGGCTACCTCCCATCCTCTAAGTGGAAATGTTCAACGCACCCTATCACGGCACGGCTATCCATCTGTCGGTTCTCAATCATGTCGGAATAGAATCCAGTGATTATTTTGCGTCTGTCACTAACGCCCCGCCCTCAGGA
>NW_026264016.1:11874-12188 GCF_000817695.3 Arachis duranensis
ATTCTGAGGGTGACTTTGAACGCCGGTCTGGGCCATCAAATCTTGGGCAAAGTATGGACTATCATATATTGCTGGAAAGCCCAGGATATCTACTTTCGAACGCCGTTGAGAGCGCGCCAATTGGGCTTCTGTAGCTCCAGAAAATCCACTTCGAGTGCAGGGAGGTCAGAATCCAACAGCATCTGCAGTCCTTTTTAGTCTCTGAATCAGATTTTTGCTCAGGTCCCTCAATATCAGCCAGAAAATACCTGAAATCACAGAAAAATACACAAACTCATAGTAAAGTCCAGAAAAGTGAATTTTAACTAAAAACT
>NW_026264016.1:13819-14131 GCF_000817695.3 Arachis duranensis
AAATAAGAAAGAAGAGAGTAGAAGAAGAAGAAAAGAGAAAGAAGGGAATGGCTTTGTGTTCGGCCAAAAAGGGGGAGAAGTAGTGGTTTGGTTGTGTGAAAATGAAGGAGTGAAGATGGGTTTATATAGGAGAGGGGGAGGGTTGATTTTCGGCTATGTATGGGTGGGATGGGTGGGAAAGTGGTTTGAATTTGAATGGTGAGGTAGGTGGGGTTTTATGAAGGATAGATGTGAGTGGTGAAGAGAAAGATGGGATTTGATAGGTGAAGGGTTTTTTGGGGAAGAGGTGTTGAGGTGATTGGTGAATGGGTG
>NW_026264016.1:14138-14418 GCF_000817695.3 Arachis duranensis
GGGAAGAGGTGTTAAGGTGATTGGTGAATGGGTGAAGAAAAGAGAGAGTGGTGGGGTAGGTGGGGATCCTGTGGGGTCCACGGATCCTGAGGTGTCAAGGAAAAGTCATCCCTGCACCAAGTGGCAGGCAAAAATGTGTTTTGAGCCAATTCTGGCATTAAACGCCGGGCTGGTGCCCATTTCTGGCGTTTAACGCCAAGTGCTTGCCCTTTTCTGGCGTTTAACGCCAGTCTGGTGCCCCTTTCTGGCGTTAAACGCCCAGAATGGTGCCAGACTGGGC
>NW_026264016.1:14674-14907 GCF_000817695.3 Arachis duranensis
TAACATTGGGTTGCCTCCCAACAAGCGTTTCTTTAATGTCAGTAGCTTGACAGAGGGCTCTCATGGAGCCTCAGAAATACTCAGAGCAATGTTGGAACCTCCCAACACCAAACTTAGAGTTTGAATGTGGGGGTTCAACACCAAACTTAGATGTTGGTTGTGGCCTCCCAACACCAAACTTAGAGTTTGACTGTGGGGGCTCTGTGTGGCTCTGTTTTGAGAGAAGCTCTTCA
>NW_026264017.1:0-201 GCF_000817695.3 Arachis duranensis
GCATTCATCCATGTGTCTTAAGTGATCTTCAAGATGTTCTTGATGATTTCATTACTCTGATCTTTAATTCTCTTGTCTTGAGTATTTTTGTTGTTTGTCATATGCATTCTCAACTTGTTAGTGTCAGTAGTATACAAACTTCTAAGTTTGGTGTCCTGCATGCATTGTTTATTTGATTTTAGTTACATTTTGATTATTCCT
>NW_026264017.1:9660-10350 GCF_000817695.3 Arachis duranensis
AGAGACAGAGCTAGGATATGGTTGGACTCACAACCTAAAGAAAGCCTGAACTCTTGGGAAAAACTAGTCAATGCCTTCTTGGCAAAGTTCTTTCCACCTCAAAAATTGAGTAAGCTAAGAGTGGAGGTCCAAACCTTCAGACAGAAGGAAGGAGAATCCCTCTATGAAGCTTGGGAAAGATACAAATAATTAATCAGAAAGTGTCCCTCTGATATGCTATCTGAATGGAGCATCATAGGTATTTTCTATGATGGTCTGTCTGAACTGTTCAAGATGTCTTTGGATAGCTCTGCTGGAGGATCTCTTCATCTGAAGAAGATGCCTACAGAAGCTCAAGAACTGATTGAAATGGTTGCAAATAACCAATTCATGTACACTTCCGAAAGGAATCTTGTGAACAATGGGACAAATCAGAAGAAAGGAGTTCTTGAGATTGATACTCTGAATGCCATATTAGCTCAGAACAAAATATTGACTCAGCAGGTCAATATGATTTCTCAAAGTCTGTCTGGAATGCAAGCTGCACCAGGCAATACTAAGGACACTTCATCTGAAGAAGAAGCTTATGATCCTGAGAACCCTTCAATGGAAGAGGTGAATTACATGGGAGAACCCTATGGAAACACATATAATCCTTCATGGAGAAATCATCCAAATCTCTCATGGAAGGATCAACAGAGACCTCAACAA
>NW_026264017.1:14752-14898 GCF_000817695.3 Arachis duranensis
TACCTCGAGTATTAATGCAATTACTATTGTTCTTCTATTCAATTCGGCTTATTCTTGTTCTAAGATATTCATTTGCACCCATGAACATGATGAATGTGATGATTATGTGACGTTCATCATCATTCTCACTTATGAACGAGTGCCTG
>NW_026264018.1:0-309 GCF_000817695.3 Arachis duranensis
TGTTGTTTTGAGAATGTTAAAAAAGTGTTGGCTCTTGAAAGGATGAGGAAAAAGAGAACTGTTATTGAGGATCTAAAAAAACATTTAATTGATTCTTGAAGCAAGAAAAAGCAGTGGATACAAAAAAAATCAAAAAAAAGAGAGAAGAAAGAAAGAGAAAGAAAAAGAAAGAAATAAAGTTGTGATCCAAGGTAAAAAGAGTGTGCTTAAGAACCCTGGACACCTCTGATTGGGGACTCTAGCAAAGCTGGGTCACAATCTAAAAAGGTTCACCCAATTATGTGTCTGTGGCATGTATGTATCCGGTGG
>NW_026264018.1:1330-5698 GCF_000817695.3 Arachis duranensis
ATGGGAGGTAGCCATTGACAACGGTGAAACCCTACATACAGCTTGCCATGGAAGGAGCCTTACGTGTTTGAAGAAGAAGACAGTAGGAAAGCAGAGATTCAGAAGATGTAGCATCTCCAAAACCTCAACTTGTTCCCCATTACTGCAAAACAAGTACTTATTTCATGTTCTTTTACTTTTCACAATCAATCCTGATAATTCTGATATCCTGACTAAGATTTGCAAGATAACCATAGCTTGCTTCAAGCCGACAATCTCCGTGGGATCGACCCTTACTCACGTAAGGTATTACTTGGACGACCCAGTGCACTTGCTGGTTAGTTGTGCGGGGTTGCAAAAGTGTGATTGCAATTTCGTGCACCAGATACTTTATTCCTTGTAATTCATTAGTGGGAATTTCAAATAAGTGTATAAAGATGCTTTATTCCTCCTGAATCTCTGCTTTCCTACTGCCTTCATCCAGTCATGCGTACTCCCTTCCATGGCAAGCTGTATGTTGGGGGATCACCGTTGTCAATGGCTACCGTCTGTCCTCTCAGTGAAAATGGTCCGGCTACGGGTTACGTAGGGCTAATCATCTGTCGGTTATCGATCGTGTCGGAATAAGATCCAATGATCCTTTTGCGCACTTGATCATCATAGAGAATGGATATCTTAGAACAAGAATAAGCTTGAATTGAATAGAAAGCAGTAGTAATTGCATTAATTCACAGGAACAGCAGAGCTCCACGCCTTAATCTATGATGTGTAGAAACTCCACCGTTGAAAATACATAAGAACAAGGTCTAGGCCATGCCTCCTAAATATATGAAACAATAAAAAGGGGTTCAAAGACCTGATCCCAAGATCAAAGATGATCAAAAGATGATCAAAGGATCATCCCAGGATGAAAATACAACAGTAAAAGGTTCTATTTATAGTGAAATAGTAACCTAGGGTTTACAGAAATAAGTAAATAATGCAGAAATCCACTTCCGGGGCCCACTTGGTGTGTGCTTAGGCTGAGCATTGAAGCTTTCACGCGCACAGGCATTTCTTGGAGTTAAACGCCAGCTTTGGTGCCAGTTTGGGCGTTTAGAATCTAACAGCATCTACAGTCCTTTTTCAGCCTCTGAATCAGATTTTTGCTCAGGTCCCTCAATTTTAGCCAAAAAATACTTGAAATCACAAAAAAAAAACCTGAACTCATAGTAAAGTCCAGAAATGTGATTTTAGCATGGAAACTAATAATTATATACTAAAAACTAGCTAAATCATACTAAAAACTACCTAAAAACAATGCCAAAAAGCGTATAAATTATCCGCTCATCACTAGCTAAAAACAATGCCAAAAAGCGTATAAATTATCCGCTCATCACTAGATCATGGCATTTGGTGCCAATTTGACAAAAGGCTCACACACATTACGAGGTATCTGCTGCCAAATGCTAGGTAGTGGCATTGCGTGCCAGCTTGGCAGCATCAATTTTCTTCCTTTGTATTGAGCACGAACTCTGCCAAACTCGCCTGGATTTTTCCTTAAATAAATAAAACCATAATGCACCTCAAAGTAGTATCCAAAATATGCCTCAAACACTAGAATCTAAATAAAACACAATAAATTCATATCATAAATAAGAAAATAAAGAAAAGATGCTCACGCATCAAGGAGTCCATGAAACTGAAAGTTTTGTTGCACCAAAGTAATGAGCTGAGGCTTCAACTCAAATTTCGCATTCATATGTGGCACAACAATGCTACTGCCATAGAAAGTGGAATTAGGAGTAGTGTAAGAACTAAGAGTTCATCTAGGTTGCTCAGGAGCATTTAGAGCATTAGGAATAAAAACATTATTGTTGTTGTTTAGCTCCATGGTGAATTCTTCATCTTCCTCCTTAGAATTGTCTCTGAGACTCTTAGTAGCTCTAAAAGCTCTAGCCTGCTGTTGGCATCTTCTAAGGGTCCTTTCAATCTCAGGATTAAAATAAAAAAGAGTTTTCTTGTCTCTATTTCTACTCATAAACAAGTAGTAAATAAGAAAAAGTAGGAATCTTTACGTCAGAGTGAAGAGAATTCCCAGTAAGATAACTTGACTAAAAGAAATCAAATAGAATAAACTGAAATAAAGCGGCATATTTTTCGAAACCAAATAGGAAAAACTAAGCAAAAATTTTGAAATTAAGCATTAAAAATAAAAATATAAAGCAAATAAAACTAAGGGAAAATAGAACAATAATTTTGAAAATTTAGTGAGAATAATAGGAAAGAATTTTGAAACTAAGGAAGGGAAAATTAAGAAAATAGAATGAATAAAGCAAGGGGAAAAACACCAAACTATTTTCAAAACTTAAATGGAAAAAATTAAAACAATTTAAAGCAAAGAACGTCTGATCTAGGTAATCAAACAACGGGTAGTTGTCAATCACAGTCAATCTCTGGCAATGGCGTAAATAATATGGTCTACAATTTTGAAAACCACAAACTAACTAAATAATATGGCGTACCAGTGATGCCTAGGCATCTTAGGCTACATTCACAAGCCTTTTTCATTAGTTTTTATTAGGTTTCATGCACTTTCTTGAGCATTAGTTTTCATTAGTTTTCATTAGGATTCAATCAAACTTGATTAACTATGTGCATTTTCATGAGATTTATTCAAGAATTTACTTGATGCTATGAATGATGCATGATCTTATGATTTTGGCAAGACTTTGATGCTTGTGTTTGATTAATGATATGTGAAGAGAAGCAGAGGAATGGCAAGGAAGAAGAAGAGAAGGAAACGTTGGAGGCCAAAGTTGGCTCACCAACGTTGCCTCAAACGTTGGCTAAGAGGAATTGAGGGCAACGTTGGAGCCAAAGCTGGCTCATCAACATTGCCTCAAACGTGCAAAAGAGGAGAGGACAATGTTGGAGCCAAAGCTGGCTCACCAACGTTGCCTCAAACATTGATGAAGAAGAGTAGAGGGCAATGTTGGAGCCAAAGCTGGCACTCCAATGTTGCCTCAAACGTTCCAGGCTCAAGGTGCAACGTTGGTGGCCAAAGTTGGCTCACCAACATTGTTGGCAATGGTGAAGAAGAATAGGTGCCAATGATGGAGGGAATGTTGGTGATCCAACGTTACCCTCAACGTTCTCAATAACTTTCAATTTTTGGAGTTGGCAAGTTTCGCACACGCATGAGCGACGCGCACGCGTGAAACCCTATTTTGATGCGTATGCATGGAGGATGCGCACACGTGGGAGAACAAACCTTGGTGCACCAACGTTGGGTCAAACGCTAGTGGCAAACACCCAACTGTTATTTTGCAACGTTGACCCAACGTTTTCATATAAACATTGATCACCAACGTTACTTCCAACTTCAATACAAAATGGCATCCATGCAGAGTATGAACGTTAGTTTGCAAATGTCCTCATCAACGTCACTAAGAGCCACTTTCAACTAGCTTCAACAAAGGCCAAAGCCCACATCCAAATACTTCAAGACTAAATGAAAGTGTATAAATAGATAGAATTTAAGTTAGATGGGGGACTGGAAGGCTGAAAGCAGGGGATCCTAATTGGGAAACCCTGAATTCATTTTTCTCTGTACTTTCATATAGTTTATGTACTTTCTTAGTTTTTTCCTTTTCTGTTTGAATTGAGCTATGAACAAGTAAACCCCTCTTCGTTGGGTTAGGGAGCTGTATTATAATTCAATGGATCAATCATAGTTTTCATTCTTCTTCCTTTATTTCTCTTTGATTTACTTGAAAGCTTTCGATCTTCATCAAATTGAGTAGTTGTCTCAGAAGAGAAGCTGCTCATACTTGAATTTCCTTTGAACCTTGGAAGAGGAATAAGGAAATCAAGCTAGAAATGCTTTCTCATGCTAGACCGGATTGGGGGTTGGATAGATATAGTGATATATAATCCTACCAATACTTTGATTTGGCAACGTGCTCTCTCTCTGCCTCTTAGCTTCAGGCTTGCTACGTTGTTGATGAACACATCCATGCAATCCCAAGTTGGCAACTTGCTTCTTCATTCCAAGGCTTGACAAGGTTGCTTGGCGTTAGAGGCAAACACGCTGGTGCATGAAATTGCAATCACACTTTTGCAACTCCGCACAACTAACCAGCAAGTGCACTGGGTCGTCCAAGTAATACCTTGCGTGAGCAAGGGTCGATCCCACGGAGATTGTCGGCTTGAAGCAAGCTATGGTTATCTTGTAAATCTTAGTCAGGATATCAGAAATTATCAGGATTGATTGTGGAAAACAAAAGGACGTGAAATGGTTACTTGTTTTGCAGTAATGGAGAATAGGTTGAGGTTTTGGAGATGCTCCATCTTCTGAATCTCTGCTTTCCTACTGTCTTCTTCATCAAACACGCAAGGTTCCTTCCA
>NW_026264018.1:13890-14338 GCF_000817695.3 Arachis duranensis
TCTCCCAGGCATTGTAAAGGGATTCATTATCCTCTTGTTTAAAGCCTTGGATGTCCAGTCTTAACTGTGTCTTCCTTTTTGGAGGGTAAAAATGATTCAGGAATTTGTCTGACAACTGTTTCCATGTTTTTATGCTTGCTGTGGGTTGGTTATTCAACCACCTTTTAGCTTGATCTTTTACAGCAAATGGAAACAGTAATAGTCTGTAGACATCCTGATCTACCTCTTTATCATGTACTGTGTCAGCAATTTGTAAAAACTGTGCCAGAAACTCAGTAGGTTCTTCCTGTGGGAGACCGGAATACTGACAATTTTGCTGCACTATGATAATGAGTTGAGGATTTAGTTCAAAGCTGCTTGCTTTGATGGGAGGTGTACAGATGCTACTCCCATATGCAGCTGTAATGGGGTTAGCATATGACCCCAGAGTCCTTTTGGACTGATTAAT
>NW_026264018.1:14478-14880 GCF_000817695.3 Arachis duranensis
AAAAATTAAGGTGAAAATTCGAAAATCAAAAAGAAAATAAGATCAAAGCAAATTGAGAACTGAATCAATTAGTTAATTAAAAAGATTTTGAAAATAGCAATTAGAAAGATATGATTGAAAATTTTTATGAAAAAGATTTGATTTTTGAAAAGAGGAAAGAGAAAAACACAAAAGACACCAAACTTAAAATTTTTAGAAAATCAAACACTAATTTTTTCGAAAACTTTTAAGGAAAAAACACAAAGAGGACACCAAACTTAGAATTTTTATGAATCAAAAAGGGACTAAGAACATGCAAATTCGAAAATTAAAAGAAAAACGAAAGCATGCAATTGACACCAAACTTAAAATATGAACTAGACTCAACTAAAAGACTCTAAACCAACAAAAATAAAACAGTCC
>NW_026264019.1:0-13256 GCF_000817695.3 Arachis duranensis
AATACATAAGAACAAGGTCTAGGCATGGCCGAGAGGCCAGCCCCCATGATCTAAGATAGCATAAGACTACTCAAAGATAGCCACCAAGATGTTTAGTACAATAGCAAAAGGTCCTATTTGTAGAGAACTAGTAGCTTAGGGTTTACAAAGATGAGTAAATGACATAAAAATCCACTTCCAGGCCCACTTGGTGTGTGCTTGGGCTGAGCATTGAAGCATTTTCGTGTAGAGGCTCTTATTGGAGTTAAACGCCAGCTTTTGTGCTAGTTTGGGCGTCTAACTCCCATTCTTGTGCCAGTTCCGGCGTTTTACGCCAGAATTCTTGAGCTGACTTGGAACGCCTGTTTCGGCCATCAAATCTCGGGCAAAGTATAGATTATTATACATTTTTGGAAAGCCCAAGATGTCTACTTTCCAACGCAATTGAGAGCGCACCAATTGGGCTTCTTTAGCTCCAGAAAATCCACTTTGAGTGCAGGGAGGTCAGAATCCAACAGCATCTACAGTCCTTTTCAGCCTCTGAATCAGATTTTTGCTCAGGTCCCTCAATTTCAGCCAGAAAATACCTGAAATCACAGAAAAATACAGAAACTCATAGTAAAGTCCAGAAAAGTGAATTTTAAAACTAATAAAAATATAATAAAAACTAACTAAAACATACTAAAAACATACTAAAAATAATGCCAAAAAGCGTATAAATTATCCGCTCATCACACGCGTTCATTAGTGAGAATGGTGATGAGTGTCACGGATCATCACATTCATCAGGTTGAAGTGCGAATGAATATCTTAGAATAAGAATAAGCATGAATTGAATAGAAGGCAGTAGTAATTTCATTAATACTCGAGGAACAGCAGAGCTCCACACCCTTAATCTATGGTGTGTAGAAACTCCACCGTTGAAAATACATAAGTACAAGGTATAGGCATGGCCGAATGGCCATTTTTGCCATTCTACGCGTGCGCGTGAGGCACGCTTGCGCGTGGATAAAGAAGTTTTGCTCATTCACGCGTACGCGTCATAGCGTACACATCACTCAAAATCCATTTAGCTCCAGAATTGACTTTTTCATCACAACGTTGGGGGGAACGTTGGATGTCCAACACTCCCTCAAACCTGAACATCAGTAAATCATGCAGAGACTTGCTTTGCCCCTCTTCCAACATTGGAGGCAACGTTGGTGGTCCAATTTGGTCACCAACGTTGCTTTTTCTTCATCTTCTCCAAGCTCCTTCTCCAACCTTCCTCCGTACTTTCTTTCACCTATCATCAACCAACACATGCATCAAAGCTTTGCTAAAGTCATGAGAATTCTAATCATTCTTAGCACACAAGTAATTATAGCATAATTCTCATGAAATTGCATCAAATTAATCATAATTAGATGAATCTAGGTATGCATGAATTTCTACCCAATTTGCTTACTTATAACTCAAGAAAGTGCATAAAACCTATTAAAAACAAAGAAAAAGGCTAGTAAAACTAGCCTATGATGCCTTGGCATCACAACACCAAACTTAAATCTTGCTTGTCCCTAAGCAAGTACTGAATTATTAAGAAGAAAGAATGAAATAGAAGGGGATGTTCATGTCAGTAAGTCATTATTATTAGTTCATGGGGTTTTAGTAGAAAATGCAGTAGTTCAGTTCTTATTGATCTTTAGGCATACAATGTCTCCTTCAAGCATCAATTTACATACTGCTATGACCTCTTATTATTCACTCATCCTTGGTAATTACTTTTCTTTATTTTCTTTTCGTGTAAGTTTTAGCTCAGTATCATGTGTTGTAGCAGTTTCTTAGCTTATTTGTACTCAACATATATTCACTACAGACACTTGGCTTACAATTCTTCTTAGAACATTGATGCCCAGCACCTCTTTGGGTTACTAAATGTCTTGTAACTAGGTTGTTCTTGATAGTGGACTTTTTGTTGATAATCCTGTGTTAGTTAACCCAAGTTACCAAGTGTTAAAGCACTCTATAGAACCTAATCATCCAAGCATATCCTAGTACAAATACACCACAGGCATATGTCTTAAGGTCCAAGCTATTGGTGTCTAGCCTTATTCCTTGCTTTATTTTGTTTTTGTTGCCACTTTTGGCTTTTCTTTTTCCTTCTTTTTGTTTGTTTTTCTTTCATCCAAGGACTTTTATTTACTAAGATTCATAGACAGTATGCTAGTGTTTACTAAAAAGTGAGCAATCTATCCTTTATTCATTATGAGTGAGCTATTACACAATCAAACATACATAACACCACTTATTGTTGTTTCACTTCTTGCTAAAAAGGAACTATTCTTCTTCTTGTTCAAATATTTCTTTTATTGAAATTGAAAAGGCTCAGGGGACAAGACAAGCATTCAAGCAGTGAAAGTGAAACTCACACACCTAGGCGAGCATACTTATTGCAAACTTAAACATACAAAATGCTTGATGTCCTAAACTAACATTTAATTATTAACTAAAACAAACATGTTCTTTCTTTATTGAATAGAATAACCAAGGAGCAAGTCCACCTTTCATTTTTTATCATGTTTGTCTTTCTTCTTTTTCTCACTTGCTTGCTTGCTAGTCTCTCCCTTGGTTATTCTCTCCTTCTCCTTCTTTGTGGCCTTTGACTCTGTTGTGCCTCTGTGACATTCATCATCCTTTTGAGGGTCATAGGCATGCCTGGATACAGCCAGGTTGGGTGTGCATCTCCAGTGGTACTCTGGCCTTCATTCATAACCTCATAATGGTGCTTGGATAATGGAGCCAGGCTTCAGCAGAATTTTTCTCTACACCCTTTTGAATGTCATTTGCAATGATCTCATGGACCTTTATCTCTCCCCCCACCATTATGCAGTGTAACATGACAGCCCTTTGCATGTTAACTTCCGAGGTGTTCACTGTGCCCAGAATTGATCTCCTTTTCAGCTCATACCAACCTTTTGTTTCAGGGATGAGATCTCCCTTTTTCAAGTACTTGTGCCTTCCTTGATTGCCCCTCTCCCAGTCAGCATTCACCACACAGATATCACTAGAGATTTCATCATAATCTGGGTTTCCATTTACTCTTTCGTGGTGTTGGCTTTTATCTCTAGGCACCCGTCATCAGGTAGCTGGAAAGAGACTTCTGGATATATCTTTTTGTCATTCATCCACCCAAGTTTCATTTGATGGTACCATGATCTGAACTTCCATCGATCATATTCATTTTCACCTTCTTCAACCATGGGTTCCTTTCCTCTTCTTCTTTTGGAACTTGAAGAAGATGCCATAGTTTCCTTTATGATCACCCGAATGGAGGTTGAAGGTTTATGAGGATGTATGGCTAGTGTTATGCAATATCGGTGAAAGAGGGGTTTGAAAGAAAGGTAATGTCATGGAAATAAGTGAACAAAGATGATTTGTTGCACATAGAACACGGTTGTTGGGTCTTGGTCTTAGAGAATACAAGAAGTAAATTTCCTAAGTACAAGAGGTGTGAAACTCTATTTCACATGCATGGTTCAAGTTAGGACATTTATAGTAAGCTTTAATGAAGAATGGATGGCTAGGATTCTTTGAGCAAGTTTATGAATGAACGGTATGCATGTAAGGTTGAATGAAGACAAAAGTTGCCTCTTCGTTGAGCATATCTTTTCGATCTTCTAAGTTTCTCTTCTCAAGATGTGCTACTTTTCATTCCCAAGAAGAATCCTTCCAAACCATGTGGCCTACTTTTGTCCTCATACTATCTTCACCATTCATTGCCTTGTCCCTTTTATCATGCTATTCTTCTGCATACCTATCCATCATGTCAAAACAAAGGAAAGAATTAAAATAAGTGGTGGTAAATACATGGCAAGCAATGCTTTAAAATTAAAACTAAAACTTTGACTATTGTCCCACATGATTATTTAACCAACCGTGACTCCTTTTGTGCTTTACATAGTTTTGGACGACACCAAACTTGGTATTTGGCTATATGATTCAAGGTGTCACTTTTGATTGAACCATTATAAGGAACACTTTATTTTTCTATTTCTAAACATGAACTAAAAATTATAAACGTTGTTGCACTTGTATGACTTTCAAGACTCAAAAGAACTTGGACTCTCATGACTTTATTCTTGCAATATATCGCACACCAAACTTAATGTTTGGCTATATATTCCAAGAAACACATGTCAAAATAGCAAGATGATCATCATTTTTGAAAGGTGTCTTAGTATGCCTGTAAGCACACCAAACTTAGGATTGGATCATATGTTTCACAATGTCATGGATAGTTGTCAAAATTGTTTATGAGAAGTTGAATTCATGTTAGAGCAACAAGTATATTCATAGTGAAACATTAAAAACAATGAATTAAATCATGGGCTACCTCCCATGGAGCGCTTTTTTAGCGTCATTAGCTTGACGGTTGGTTTACTGCTACGGTGGCTTGTAATGCTTAAGGTCCTCTCTTCTCTCTATGAAACTGTCCCCATTTGATTCCTTAATAATCTCCAAATGCTCTAGGGAAAGGACTTTTCTGATTGTGAATACTTGAGGTAACTGAGATGGAATGGTTGGAAGATAGGGTGGCATTGGTGGCTGGTGGATTGATATCACCTTGTCTTCAGGGGAGAAACCTTCTGTAGGCACCTTCTTGTTTCTCCATCCTCTTGGCAATTTCTTCACAACTCTTTTCTCTTCGTCCATTAGTGCTCCATTGACTTTTGTGTTAGGGAGATCCTTATTAGCTGCTCTTCCTGATTCTCCTGACTTCAGCTCTTCCTTGAACTCTATTGGTTGCTTCATCTCTTGAGTTTCTTATTTATCTATCAAAGGAAACTTCAGATGCTTGTCTGGTGGTTCATTGCTATTCTCCTTCAAAAAGCTCTCCATGTATTCTTCCTTTAATTTCTTGCTCTCTTGCTCAAATTCATGCATGGGCTTGAAGACCTAGAAAGTGAGCTGCTCATCATGTATTCTCAGTATCAACTCTCCTTGTTCTACATCAATGAGTGCTCGACCAGTGGCTAGAAATGGTCTCCCCAGAGTAATGGGATGGAGGCAACTTTCTTCCATGTCCAAAACAACAAAGTCTGTGGGGAGGAAGTAGTTTCCCACTTTCACCAGCACATTTTCGACTACTCCTTCAGCCTGCTTCTGAGTTTTATCAGCCAATTGTATGATTACATCAGTGGATCTCAGCTCATTGATTTGCAGCTTCTTCATAAGAGATAGAGGCATCATATTTATGCTAGCTCCTAGGTCACAAAATCCTCTATCGATTCTTGTTTCTCCTATGACATAGGGAATATGAAAGCTCCCTGGATATTTTTTCTTTAGGAGCACGTCTTTCTTGATGAGGGCACTACATTCCTTGTTCATTGTCACAGTCTGTCCTCCTTTTAAGGTTCCTTTCTTGGTCAGCAGCTCCTTCATGTACTTGATGTATGTAGGCATCTGTTGGAGAGCTTTGATAAAGGGGATGTTAACACTAAGAGATGCAAACATATCTAGGAATCTTGAATACGACCTTTCCTTCTCACCTCCCAGGAGTCTCTGCAGAAATGGTGCCCTTGGCACATAAAATTTCTGAATTTCCTTCCCTGTTGATTCTTTTCTTTCTACAGATCCAGTTTCCTGTTCCTTTCTCTCCAAGTTGTTCTGAGAACTCCCTTGGTTGTGCTCTGTTGATTTATTGGTATTTTCTTCCAGGATTTCTTCATTTGCAAGAGTAATTGCCTTATACTTTTCCCATCTCATCTTCTTCATTTTCCCTCTTGGGTTTTTCTCTGTGTCACTTGGGAAACTATCAGTGGACTTTGGAATCTACTGTGAAAGATGTCCTACTTGAGATTCGAGGTTCTTAATAACCTCTCCTTGGCTGTTTATACTCCCCGTCACTTCTTCCCGAAATTTTTTCATGGCTTCAGACTCTTTGCAAAGATTGGCAATCATAGCTTCCATTCTAGCCATTCTATCTTTATCATGTGGTGATGGTTGGTTGGACTTGGGGTGTTGAGAGTGGTTGTTGTGGATTTGGTATGGTTGCTGTGAGTAAGTGTTTTGTGTGGTCTGGTATGGTCTTTGGTTGGAGTTTTGGTGAGTTGAGTTGTTATACTGAGTTGGATTGTGTGGTCTGTGGTCTTGGCCTTGGTTTTGTTGGTTTTCCCACCCAAAGTTTGGGTGGTTTCTCCAACTAGAGTTATAGGTTTTAGAATACAGATCATTAGCTTGCCTAGATGAATTTCCAAGGTAATTAGCTTCCTCCCAGTTAACTCATTCTTCTGTCTCCAACTTTTCTTGAGGTGATGGTTGAGTATGGATTGCTGCGGCCTGATTTTTCTCCATTTGCTTGGTCAATTTAGCCAGTTGCTTGGTGATCATCTTGTTCTGAGCCAGGATTGCATCCATATGGTTTAATTCTAGGACTCCCCTATTGTTGCTTCTGTCTGAGGCATAAAAGTATTCATTGTCAACCACTATCTCTATAACATCAATGGCTTCTTCAATGGTCTTCTTCTTATTTAGGGAACCTCCAGATGAGTGGTCTACAACCTTCTTCAATTCATGATTCAGCCCTTCATAGAAGATATGGATCTGCACCCACTCATTAAATATATCAGGGGGCATTTCCTTGCCAAATCCTTGAATCTCTCCCAAGCTTCATAAATTGTCTCACCATCCTGCTGTCTGAATGTCTGTACTTCCATTCTTAGCCTGTTTACTTTTTGTGAATGGTAGAACCTCATCAAGAATATGCTCATTACATCTTCCCAGGTGGTCAAGCTTTCCTTGGGAAAGGATTCTAGCCATTTTGATGCTTTGTCCCTCAAAGAAATTGGAAACAGTAGTAATCTATAGGTGTCAGGATGAACACCATTAGATTTAATTGTGTCACATATCCTTTGGAATTTAGTGAGATGCTCATTAGGATCCTCTTGGGCACTCCCTCCAAAAGAGCAGTTGTTCTGGATAAGAGTTATGAGCTGAGGTTTCAATTCAAAGTTATTAGCATTGATAATTGGCTTTTGAATGCTGCTACCACAGTTTCCTGGGTTTGGATTGATGTATGATCCCAAAACTCTCTTCTCTTGTCCAGCAGGGTTGGGTCCACCTCTTTTGGCATGGTTATTCACCTCTCCTTCATGATGGTTTTCTATATCATCCTCCATGGTTATATTCAAATCTTCCTCCTCTGCTTCTACACCGACAACCCTCTTTCCTCTTGCTTCCCTCCTTAATCTCAGGAGGGTTCTTTCTGGTTCACTATCAAATAAGGTTGAGGCTTCTCTTCTACCTGTCATATAATGAACAAGTACAAGAAAAGAAAATGCAGAGTCCACTAAAATAGAGTATAGTTAGCTTGGTTAGAGCAATTTATCAAATAGTTAGTGAGTTAGTTTGCTGGAAAGTAAAGCAGTAAATAAAAATTCAAAAGAAATGACTAAAAATTGCACAAAACATGATGAACAACTAAAATTAAAATTCAATTAATCAAGAGAAAAGTAAAGTGCTCAATCTAGTTATCCTCCAATTCAGTAATTGTCAATACAAAACCAATCCCCGGCAACAGCGCCATAAACTTGGTTCGCTAAAATTTGCCTCTCAACAAATTTTCTACCGGCAAGTGTACCGGTTCGTCATCAAGTAAAAACTCACAATAGAGTAAGGTCGAATCCCACAGGGATTGGTAGATCGATCAATTATAATTGGTGATTGTGCTAGTTGAGTGAAATCAGATTTGGTTGAGAATTTCAGAAGGTAGAATTGGTGGGAAACTTAAATTACAAGAAAGTAAATGACAGAAATTAAATTGCAAGAAATTATATGGGAATGGGGAATTAGCATGAAAATTAAAGAAGCAGAATGTAAATAGAATGGGTAAGATCAGAGTAGGGGATTCATTGGGTTTTGGGAGATATTGAACTCTCAGAATCAAATTATTTTCATCTCTTCCTCAATCAATTCATTCATTGACATTGCTTGGCAATCTTAGATGAATTGATCCCAATGTCTTGGTTCACCAATCTCTCTAAGCATGAACAATTGGCCAATGTCTTGATTTAATTACACATGGGAAGAGTTGAAGTTCGGTCACTGACTATACCACACAAATTCATAGATCAAAGTATTGGTAGGATTACATGTCACTATATCCATCCAACCCCCGATTTAATCCAATGTGAGAAAGCAATTCTAGCATGAATTCTTCATCCCTCTCTCAAGGATCCGAAGAATTCCAATTATGGACAGCTTCTTTCTCAAGACAACTATCCAATTAAATTAAGACCGAAAACTTTCTAACAAAAATCAAGAGAAAAGAAAAAAGAAGAAGATGAAAACTACTGTTGATCCATTGAATTACAATAGAGCTCCCTAACCCAATGAAAGGGGTTTAGTTGTTCATAGCTCACAAAATAGAAATTGAAATCAAAAGATACATTCTGAATTCTGAAAATGAAAAGTCCAGTAAGTCTCAAATAAAAAAAAATGGGGAAAAGGCCCTTTCTAACTTAAGTTCTCCACTATTTATACACTTTCTTCCGTTGATCTTCAATCTCTGAATTGGACTTTTGGCCTTGATGGAATTGGATTGAAGTTTCTCCAATTGGATTCCCTTTGCTATTGAGAGGATCTGTTTGAATTATGAATTATGATGCTTCACGTTGGAGTCAACGTTTGATGGCCAACGTTGACTCAAACGCCATTTAAGAATGAATCAGAAAAACCAGCTAATCTGGTGTCATTGGTGTTTGACTCAATGTTGGAGGGCCAACGTTCTGCTTACCCACGCGTACGCGTGCTTTATGCTAAGGCATGAAATCTGAAATTTTGCGTGTTCACGCGTACGCGTGCACCACGCTTTCGCGTCAGTTGCTCTTTTTCTTATAGACGTGCATGCGTCATTGATGCGTACACGTTGATTCAAGTTTTTCAATTCCAAATTTTGGGCTTGGCATCACGGACGTTGGAAGGAACGTTTGAGGCAACATTGGACCTCCAACGTCACTTTATGACGTGTACACGTGATCCCCGCGTATGCGTAGATGGTCATTTTTGCCATTCTACACGTGCGCGTGACGCACACTTGCGCGTGGATAAAGAAGTTTTGCTCATTCACGCGTACCCGTGATAGAAGCGTACACGTCACTCAAAATTCATTTAGCTCCAGAATTGACTTTTTCATCACAACGTTGGGGGGAACGTTGGATGTCCAACGCTCCCTCAAACGTGAACATCAGTAAATCATGCAGAGACTTGCTTTGCCCCTCTTCCAATGTTGGGGGCGACGTTGGTGATCCAACTTGGCCACCAACGTTGCTTCTTCTTCATCTTCTCCAAGCTCCTTCTCCAACCTTCCTCCATACTTTCTTTCACCTATCATCAACCAACACATGCATCAAAGCTTTGCTAAAGTCATGAGAATTCTAATCATTCTTAGCACACAAGTAATTATACCATAATTTTCATGAAATTGCATCAAATTAATCATAATTGGATGAATCTAGGTATGCATGAATTTCTACCCAATTTGCTTACTTATAACTCAAGAAAGTGCATAAAACCTATTAAAAACAAAGAAAAAGGCTAATAAAACTAGCCTATGATGCCTTGGCATCACAACACAAAACTTAAATCTTGCTTGTCCCTAAGCAAGTACTGAATTATTAAGAAGAAAGAATGAAATAGAAGGGGATGCTCATGTCAGCAAGTCATTTTTATTAGTTCATGGGGTTTTATGCAGAAAATGCAGTAGTTCACTTCTTATTGATCTTTAGGCATAGAATGTCTCCTTCAAGCATCAATTTACATACTGCTATGACCTCTTATTATTCACTCATCCTTGGTAATTACTTTTCTTTATTTTCTTTCCGTGTAAGTTTTAGCTCAATGTCATGTGTTGTAGCAGTTTCTTAGCTTATTTGTACTCAACACATATTCATTACAGAAACTTGGCTCATAATTCTTCTTAGAACATTGATGCCCAGCACCTCTTTGGGTTACTAAATGTCTTGTAACTAGGTTGTTCTTGATAGTGGACTTTTGGTTGATAATTCCGGGTTAGTTAACCCAAGTTACCAAGTGTTAAAGTACTCCATAGAACCTAATCATCCAAGCAGATCCTAGTATAAAGACACCACAGGTATATGTCCTATGGTCCAAGCTATTGGTGTCTAGCCTTATTCCTTGCTTTATTTTGTTTTTGCTGCCACTTTTGGCTTTTCTTTTTCCTTCTTTTTGTTTATTTTTCTTTCATCCAAGGACTTTTATTTACTAAGATTCATAGACAACATGCTAGTGTTTACTAAAAGGTGAGCAATCTATCCTTTATTCATTATGAGTGAGCTACTACACAATCAAACATACATATCACCACTTACTGTTGTTTCACTTCTAGATAAAAAGGAACTATTCCTCTTCTTGTTCAAACATTTCTTTTATTAAAATTGAAAAGGCTCATGGGACAAGACAAGCATTCAAGCAGTGAAAGTGAAAGCTCACACACCTAGGCTAGTGATGAGTCCATATTTTTCGATATATTTTGGCTTGATTTGAATAGATTCTAGTATATGAACTCGCACTTAAGCACCAAAATAGCATACTTTTGTGTTTGATCCCTAATTTGTTCCTAAATGTGAAAACATGCAATTTTGTGCTTTAATAGAGCAAATTAATTCCACTTTTTTATCATTCGATGATGTGATATGGTTTGTGAGTGATTTCAGGCCTTGAAGGCAAGAATGGATGGCCAAAAGTGTAAGGAAGCCTGCACAAGGGAGAAAACATGAAGAAAACAAGGAAAAGTACACACAGCGAGGTGTGCGTGCGCACAACCCTGCGTGCGTATGCACAAGCAAGAACTTTCATGTGTGCATGCGCACGAGCACCTGTGCGTACGCACAGGAGGATTTTTAGCCGAGTGTGCAGACGCACACATCTGTGCATCAGCTCAGGATCCAACACGTGATTTCATTAATGAAACACGTGCAGCGCGTATTTTGAGGCCTCTTGGCCTATTTTGGAGGGCTGGAATGCTGAAATGAAAGGCTATATAAAGGGGATATCAACACATTTGAAGGCACTTACTTAATTAGCTTAGGGAGCTCACTTAGAGAGTTTTAGAGAGTAATTAGGAGTAGGAGTAGGAGTAGTGTAGCATTGCTCTCTTAGGGTTTTAGTTTCCATTTTAATTGTAGCATTTTATAGCAAGCTTTGATCTTTGATTTTGCCTCTTTAATTGTAAGTACTCTCAATTTCCTCTTTAATTATAGCACATTACTTTCATTTGCCTTGGTTCAAGTTACTTGTTTATAATTGCAATTTTGTGTTTCTTGAAGTTTTGATTGCTGAATTTTATGTTTCATGCTTCCTTTATGTTTGATTGCTTGTTTACATTTGGTTTTGTTGATAGTTGGTTATAGTTCTCCATTTTCCTTTTACAATTTTCCATGTTTTACTTTTATGCACACAAGGTGTTTGTGAAAATGCCAACCTTAGATTTTGAGTAGATTTTCATACCTTGGCTTGTGGGTTGAATTCCTAGGATACTAGAGTCATAATTTCTGACATTTAGTGGTAATTCTTGGGTAGTTAGTTGACTCTTGTTTCCATTGACGCTAGCCTTTTATCAACTAGTTAGGTAAGTTGGTTAGGACTTATGGATTAAGGTCAATTATGCTTGCTTGACTTACTCCTCGATGGTTGGGGTTAACTAGGCGAGAGAGACTCATCATAATTACCATAGTTTTGGTTATGGCGATGATAGGATTCCTTGGATTCTCATTCCCAAGTCAAGGCTCCTTTTATGCATTAATTACAATTTTGCTCATTACTTAGTTCTTTGATTTCTTGGTTCTTTTAATTTTTAATATCTTGTTTGAAAACCCCCTTTTGCCTTAACAACCAAAGAAATAATACTTCAATTGCGTCCTAGGGAGAACGACCCAAGGTTTAAGCACTCTCAGTTTATATTTTGATTTGAATTGGATTATTTGATTTGGGAGTTAATTATTGGTCTAAACTATACTTTCAACAAATGAAATTCTACTTTGTGAAAATCTAGATCGACGATAAACGCCCAGCATCAACTAGCATACTTATTGCAAAGTTAAACATACAAAATGCTTGATGTCCTAAACTAACATTTAACTATTAACTAAAACAAACATGTTCTTTCTTTATTGAATAGAATAACCAAGGAGCAATTCCACCTTTCATTTTTTATCATGTTTGTCTTTCTTCTTCTTCTCGCTTGCTTGCTTGCTAGTCTCTCCCTTGGTTCTTCTCTCCTTCTCCTTCTTTGTGGCCTTTGACTCTATTGTGCCTTTGTGACATTCATCATCCTTTCGAGGGTCATAGGCATGCCTGGATACAGCCAGGTTGGGTGTTCATCCTCCAGTGGTACTCTGGCCTTCATGCATAACCTCATAATGGTGCTTGGATAATGGAGCCAGGCTTCAGCAGAATTTTTCTCTGCAACCCTTTGGAGTTGCTTTGAGCTTTGATTTATGCAGGAAAATATTGAAAATTTAAAGAAAAGAATAAGGAGGAACCAATAATTGAAGACAAGTGCAAAGAGAATTTGTAGATGCTGTCAACCCTGACCTCTTCACACTCTAACAAGTATAACCTGAGCTATAGAGATCCAACTGATGCGGTTCTAGTGGAATTAAAAAGCTAACTTCTATAGCTTTCCAACGATATATAATAGTCTATGATTACTCTCTGGACTCACAGCGCTAAATGCGGTGACATTGGCGTTCAATGCTATTCCATGTCCCACCTGCACAATGTCTTGGGAGTTATGGCGTTTAACGCCATGTCAGCAGTGTTCAATGCCATTCCACTCCCACATGCAATAAACTGAATCACAAGTGACGTTCAATACTAGAAACTTCGCGTTCAATGCCAAGAGCCCAGTGAAAAAGAGGAAATAGCGTTCAACGCTACTCCAGCGGCGTCACTACAAGAAAACAGCTCTATTGCCACGCTTTTAAAGCATGGCGAAAAGCTGAAAAAAGCGTGACGATAGCTTTTTAGCCATGCTTTTTGAGCTACCACCATGCTTTTGAAAGGGTGGCCTCTTAAAGGGTAGCGGTTGCTTTATCGGCACGCTTTTGGTGACCTATCGCCACGCTTTATTTTTTGCCACGCTTTTGCAGACTGCCCCGCTTAAAAAGTGTGGCCATATGCGAGAGATACGGCCACGCTTTTAAAGCGTGGCGATAGCGGGAGATACGGCCACGCTTTTAAAGCGTGGCGATAGCGGGAGATACGGCCACGCTTTTAAA
>NW_026264019.1:13514-14839 GCF_000817695.3 Arachis duranensis
AAAAAAGAAACAAAAAAAAGGCAAAAGGAACCATTGAATTACCATGCAAAAGGGAGAAAGGAATCTAACCAATTGGCAATGCAGGATGCAATGCAAGTAGGTAGAGATCAAATTTCAGGAAACAATTTAAGCAGAAATTAGGTATACTCGTCATGTTAATACGAGATGGTTCCAAAACTCGACAGACAGAATCAGAATTACCTCTTGAATGGTTTTCTTTAGATCAAAAGCATCTTTCATTCGAGCATCCAAGAAGGCCCATGTATCATGGAAGTCTAACAAGAAACAAACGAAAGATGTATTAAGAAATGTCTTCACTTGTTACAACACCACATCAGAGCCACAAACAGCTTGTTATCCATCTAAGTATAAGATACTATATTGATGGAGTGAGGTGGGGAGGGGCATAAAAGAATAAATTCCATTGTTTTTCCCCTGATTACATACTTTATCAAGATACTACTCAAATTCATTTCCATGAAAAAATTGGTACTATGACAGGATCAGTTCAAGAAAATAAGGAGAGTTTGAGAGAATGGACAATTGAACCCAGTTAATATTTTCTGGCTATTCACATACTGAAAAAGAGAGAATGAGCGAAGGGGGGAATCAAATGGAACTGAATGATTGATGAAAGATATCACAATCGACAGAATGATTACCATAAAAAGAAAAGCACAAAAAACACAAAATAATGGATGGAAAGCTTAAATCAACCAAAAAATACGAGAAAATTTGTATGCTCAGAAAGAAGGGGCAGAAAAACAAACCAGGAGATGTATCTGTCAGCATATAAATCTCGGTTGTCGAGTATGTTCCTGCCAGGACAGTGCGCTAGGCATACCAATCAATATCAGAAGCATTGTCACCTGCAGCATGCCAAATCTCATCCACCAGTATTGCCCTCTGCTTAAAACTAGTTGGAACATTCACTGGTTGAGCCTGTAATGCAAGATATATATATATATATATATATTAAAAAAAAAACTCAAAAGCTGCATGTAAGATATATATCCAATGCCTAATAATACTTCATAGTCAATTAGGTATACTCTCACAATTTAGTCCAGAAATCATCACATGCCGCAGCCCCTTTTTTCTTTTATCAAGCAATATACATAATCTAATATATTCAAAAGTGTCCTAAGGTTTACTATTATGCATTTTACCATTAATAATAAAAGAGGGGGTGGAGGTTACCTAATTGATCAACAACTTGGCCATAAGCCATAAAACAAAAAAAAAAACTTAAGAAAGTCTTCAGTCTTCACCCTTTACTGCTATGTACTTTTACTAGTTGCATGTTAAAATTTGCTTAATTTTAT
>NW_026264020.1:0-1229 GCF_000817695.3 Arachis duranensis
CTTATCACTTGGTAACTTGGATTAACTAATCTGGGATTATCAGCTGAAAGTCCACTATCAAGAGTAACCCTTGTTACAGAGAACTTAGTAACCTAAAGAGGTGCTGGACACCAAGGTCTCAAGAAAGAAGAATAACAAACCATGTGCCTGTGGTGTGTATGTATGAAGGAAAGAGACTTGAGGGAGTAAGTCCTTAGGGGTGTCTTAACACCTAGCACCCTAAAACCAACTGGTTTGGGAGTGTTGGCTGAAAGCTTATCATAAAGAGTCGCCCTCTTACAAAGCACCTAGGAAAAAGGAAAAATAAACTTTGAAAAAAAGAAGAGAAGGATCAATAAGAAAGAAGCCTCAAGGGATGCAATCAAGGGAGTGACTAGGGATTTGATAAAGGCTTGAAACCTAAAAGGAAAGAACCTAAATTGCTATGCATGAAACTCCATGAACCAGGAATGCTACTTTCATTTTATCTTCTTGTCTTTCATTTCATTTTTCTTATACTTCAGTACTTGCTTAGGAACAAGCAAGCTGTAAGTTTGGTGTTGTGATGCCAGGGCATCTAGGCCAGTTTCACTGACCGTTTCTTTACTGTTTTAGGGTAGTTTCATGCATTTTCCTAGTGAATAAGGCATGTTTTGGGTGAAAATACACTTACACCTTCATTTAAGCAACTATTGTGAATTTTGCATGATTTCATGAAATTTTTGCCAGAATTGCATGAGAATTTGATGATGCATAATCTCATGACTTTAGCTAGAGCTTTGATGCACTTTAATTGCTTGATTTCAGGACAAATGAAGCATGGAAGAACCACGTTAGCATTCACATTAACTTAGTTAACGTGACTACTAACGTGAGATGGCAAAGAGCTTGCAACGTTAATGAGAAAAGTGATCACCAATAACGCCTGTGAAGCCATTCATAGCTTACGTTAAGAGCCACGTTGACTATGTTAACATGGTACTTAACGTAGAAGAAAAAGAGGACTCCATGTTAACGAGAAAAATGAACTCCAATAAGGTTTCTCCTCAACGTTAGTGGTAAAAGTGAACACCACTAACGTTGGGAAACTAGGCAATGCCCCACATTAAGAGTCACGTTAACTTAGTTAACGTGAACTCTAACGTGGAAGAGGATCAATAACGCCAACATTAGTGACACTCACTTTTGTCACTAACGTTGGATCATTAGCATTGCCTACGTTAACTCTCACGTTAAGATTGTTAACGTGA
>NW_026264020.1:4668-6294 GCF_000817695.3 Arachis duranensis
TTGATGAATTCTAATTTCTCTTTGATTCCATAAGATGCCTTGATGTGTTTGCTAGTAATCTCAGGTTGAAATAGGCTAGGCATGGATCAAGGGAAGCAAGGAAGGAAGCATACAAGTGGAGAGAAGCACAAAAAGCCAAAGAACTAATCCAGGTCATGCACGCGCACGCGCACAAGGCGCTCGCGCGCACATTGCGAAACAGGCCAAGGACGCGCACGCGTACCATGCGCGCACGCGCCGATGCTGGCACATGACTTCATTTATGTAACACGTGCCTGGCGATTTTGGAGAGGTTTTAGCAACCAACTTTGGCGCCAAAATGCACATAAAAGCCAAGGATTGAAGGAAATTGACAACACATGTTCATACATACACACACACTCACTAGGATTAGAGTTAGTTTTAGTTTCTAGAGAGAGAAGCTCTCACTTCTCTCTAGAATTAGGATTAGGATTAGGTTTAGGTTAATCTCTCTTCTTAGATCTAGGTGTAATTCATGCTTTGATTCAATTTTCCTTTAGCAATTTTCAATCTTCTCATCTCTCTCTTTCTAGTTATATGTTTCTATAATTGTAATTCTTCCTTTTGTTTTGGATAGATTGTTGTTCTTTAGTTTCATTTCAATAATGCAATTTGAGGTAATTCATGATAATTGTGATTTCCTTGATTGTTGTTGTTAATTCTTTGCAATAATTGTCGTTAGATTCTATTATTGTTGTTGACTCACTATGTTTTCCTTTTATGCCTTCCATGTGTTTGATGAAATGCTTGGTTGGGTTCTAGAGTAGATTTTGTCCCTCTTGGCCTAGGCAGAGTAATTAGTGAATCTTGAGTTCTCTAATTCCTTTGTTGATTGATAATTAGAAGTTGCTAATTGATTTGAATGCCTCTAAAGCTAGTCTTTCCTTAGGAAATGATTAGGACTTGAGGAACCAAATTGATTCATCCACTTAGCGCACGCGCCGATGATGGCACATGACTTCATTTATGTAACACGTGCCTGGCGATTTTGGAGAGGTTTTAGCAACCAACTTTGGCGCCAAAATGCACATAAAAGCCAAGGATTGAAGGAAATTGACAACACATGTTCATACATACACACACACTCACTAGGATTAGAGTTAGTTTTAGTTTCTAGAGAGAGAAGCTCTCACTTCTCTCTAGAATTAGGATTAGGATTAGGTTTAGGTTAATCTCTCTTCTTAGATCTAGATTTAATTCATGCTTTGATTCAATTGTCCTTTATCAATTCTCAATCTTCTCATCTCTCTCTCTCTAGTTATGTGTTTTTATAATTGTAGTTCTTCATTTTGTTTTGGATAGATTGTTGTTCTTTAGTTTCATTTCAATAATGCAATTTGAGGAAACTCATGATAATTGTGATTTCCTTGATTGTTGTTGTTAATTCTTTGCAATAATTGTCGTTAGATTCTATTATTGTTGTTGACTCACTATGTTTTCCTTTTATGCCTTCCATGTGTTTGATGAAATGCTTGGTTGGGTTCTAGAGTAGATTTTGTCCCTCTTGGCCTAGGCAGAGTAATTAGTGAATCTTGAGTTCTCTAATTCCTTTGTTGATTGATAATTAGAAGTTGCTAATTGATTTGAATGCCTCTAAAGCTAGTC
>NW_026264020.1:8049-12505 GCF_000817695.3 Arachis duranensis
CTAAGCTTTACTTTCTCACTTGAATATGGTTTGATTGAAACAGATGGACAACTTAAAGCTTTTTGTAAAATTAAAAGCAAGAACGAGTTGTGTAGTGGTTGGAAAGTAGGAATTAGGCTCGTTGAGGTCAATGTTCCAAGGTATAGGAACCATGATTGGAAGAATTCCACTTTGTATGGGTCTAGAAGGAAACATTGGTGGACTCAAGAGAATTCTATGTTTCGACCGCCCTTATGTCAACCACCCGTACAGAAAAATCATGAAACTCAACCCACGGATGGGTGTGAAGACAAGATATGGGATCCCGGTTCGCCATATGAAGACCAATTATGGGGACTCATATCTTGGGTGGAACTCTACCCAAGCTTGGTGAAGATGGTTGGAAATTCTATCAACCATTTGAGAAGCAAAGATCCTTGGAGATTCAAGGATGAGTACAAACATAAGCCACCATGACAACAAGCCTCTCAAATGTCCAACTTAAGGACTTAAACTAAAAGTGCTAGGTGGGAGACACCCCACCATGGTAAACTCTTTCCAATCTTTTACATTTACTTAATAAGTGATTTGAGTTACCATTGTAGGTAGATGTTTCATACAAATTTGTTTATACAATTTAATTGTTAGCTTAGTCATATACATGTTGTGTTTAGTAGTAGATGAATAATATCAAAATTGCATTTGTTTGTGAATTGTATGATGGTTGAGTGAATAAGAGTTGTGAACACTAAGGGTGGCACCCAGCAGTTTGTTTTCTGAAAAAAAAAAAAGAAGAAGAAGAAGAAGGGGGGGTGGACGCGAGCGCACCATGCACGCGCAAGCGTCCTTGTGAGCATGCACCACGAGCCAAACACCAGAGAGTTGGGTCTCCCGTGGGCAAACACTATGCTTTGAGCCCAACTCGATCCACGCGGACACGCACAACGTGCGTGCGCGCCATTTTTAGGAACATGGACGTTCACGCGGAAGCGCACATGCCGCGTCCGCGCCGATTCGCTGCCGCAAGATTTCGAGCCAAATTTCAGAGAGTTGAGCCAGCTCCGGGCTAGCTTTAAGCCCCAGGCCCAACTCGGTCCGCGCGAGCGCGCACATCGCGCCAACGCGCCATCTCATACCTTAGCAATGTACGCGCGCGCGCACTTGCCGCGCTCGCGTCCATGCGTGCTGCCACCAATCTAGGCCAAGGACCCGAGAGTTAGGCGTACCTCGAGCCCACTCTAAGCCTCAGGCCCGATCTGATGCACGCGTGCGCGCACGGAACGCGCACGCGCCGATACCTCTTCTCCCATGCACGCCAGAGCGCATTGCACGCTCACGCGTGGCCCTCCTAATTTTCTCACTCCACGCGGACGCATACATGCCGCGTGTGCGCCAATCTGATTGCGTGACTTCCAGGCCATCCTCCAGAGAGTTAGGCCTGGGTTGGGCCAACTCTATGCCTCTAGCCCAACCTCATGCACGCAGGCGCACAGTGTACGCGCACGCGTCCCTTCCTCAGGTGCTCACCCACGTTCGAGCGTACTGTACGCGCACGCGTAGGTCCCACGTTTTCTCAATGGACGCGGAAGCGCGAGGTGCGCGTTCGCGTCGATTTAAAAATAGGGATAACCCTAATGCGCGACGCATACTGCGCAGTCGCGCACACCACCAAACCTCCATCTTCTTCTTCCTCCTCTCTCACCCCCAACCGGCGTCATAGTAGCAGCGCCGGCCACCGCCTCTAGCCAACCACGAAACACTCTCAACCCCACTCATTCTCTCCTTCCTCCACTCACTTCTCTCTCTTTCTCTCCCTCTGTCTCCCCGCTCACCACCGTCCCAACGCCGGTAGCGCTCTCCGCCACCACCCCGTCGCCACTGCTGGTAGCCCAATCTCGCTCTGCTCTCTCATTCCCCTCTTCCATCATCACCAACCCACCCTTGCTCAGTTTCTTATTTTCTGGCCGAACCACCACACCGGCAATCTCCACCGCCACCGTCCACGGCGGCGCAGTTCTTGGCCTCATTTCTCTCCCATTTCCCTTCCATTACTGATTCCTCTGCTCCCAGGTTCCACTCAAATTTTTTTTTCTGTTTTTCTGTTAGTCTTTAATTTCTGTTAGTTAGTCCAATTGTATGTTAGTTAGTTAAACTCAAATTTTGTATGCTAGATTAGTTAGAAATAATTGCGGTTAGGTAGCTAGGGCTTGATAGAGGATTCTAGGCCTGATAAGTGCTCCGTTCGTGCTTCATTTGCTGTTTGCTGTTGGATGTTGTACGCTGCTTTTGGACTGTTTTTTTTTGTGTATTTCTTGCTGCCTGAATCCCATACCAGTGGTGCTGTACTATTTGATGTTGTTTTCTATGCTAACTGTGATCATTTGCTATCCGGGAACGTCCTATTTTAAGCCGGAATGCTGCCCGATTTTCAAGGAAATTGGTTTCATTTTGTTCTTAATTTCAAACTTGGGCAACTTTCTTTTCCTTTTGATTTCCCGGATTTGCACAATATTTGTGAACATGAGCCACAACTTTTCTTTTCATTATGCTTAGATATCATCATATCACTATTCCACTTTTCTAACCTCATTAATTTCTTTAACCATCTAACTTCCGCTTACTCTTTAACAATTCTTTTCAAAATTATGATGATATTCTTGCAATTTGAATACGAGTTGTTACTTTTAATGAAACTTGCTTTCTTGGTTTATTTGTTCACTTTTGCATATTCATTGCAACATTGTAGTTGTTTCTTTTTGTCAATTGTATCCTGAACATGCCTTCCCTGTTAATTGCTAAGTGTCTTATATATTCTATCATATTTTTTTCAGGATGTCTGACAAAGGCAAAGCCATAGCCACTACCTCCAAAAAGAGAAAACACTCTACCCCTTCTCTTCCTTCCACATATAAGAATTATGCCAAGAACTCCTTAAATGATGTGGACAAAGAAAATCAGCAGTTACCTTCCACCAATCCGGACAAATTCCCTAATCTCTACTGTGAGCTCCGGTTTTCTAAATATCGGACTACAAAGCTCAACATTGAGAAGAAGCTGCTTCTCCCAATGGATGTGAGACGTTCTATTTCCGGTCGGATCATTGATTTGGGTATTGACTTTGTTGACCGGGATTTGGGGGATATCAATGTTTCTTGGGTGAAGGAATTCTACTGCAACTTCTTCCGTCCCACATTGGATTCGGTTCAGGTGAGGGGTAGGGAGATTATGATCACTGAGACTGCCATTAAGGAAGCACTACAGTGCCGGCATGTCCCTGATGAGCTGTGTGCCCATCAGCAGGCTGAGTTAGCCATACACAGCATGACATTTGATTATGAGGCACTCAGGACTGTTATTGGGTTACCAGAGGCTACTTGGGTTATGGATGCCAACAACACCAAGCCGAAAGGGATGTTGTTTACTCATTTGACTAGGGAGGCCAAGACTTGGCAGATGATATTTGCGTGCTATGTCCTTCCCACCACCCACTTCTCTGAGATTCCTATGGAGATGCTTCTCCTTATTGGGTGTGTTATGGAGGGGAAGGAGGTCTCTTTCCCTAGACTGATCAGACAGTGTATGTGGCGGGCGCATATTCGTGGCCTACTCCCATTCCCTACATTGGTCACGAGTATGGCGGCCCTAGCTGAGGTTCCTTGGTTGGATGATGATGTGCGACCCCCGCCCCCTGATGCTGATGACAGGGAGGTTACCATTCCCTGGGGTGGTTGGGTGCACGAGAGACCAGTTGCTAGACGCCGTTCTCGGGTCAGAGCTGTCGTGGGGACACCCTCACCATCAGCCCCTACAGCTGCCCCATCATCCTCTACAGCTGCAGCTCCTTCATCATCCACTGATCCGCCAGCAGCACCTGAGCCTACATATCTCCTAGTCCAGCGTCTTTTCCGGTTCTTAGAGCGTGAGAAGCGCCATATCAGACGCCGCTTGGATCGGATAGACCAGATGTTTGTGGCTCAGGGCCTTGAGTTACCCCCACTTCCCGACTCTCCGGCCTCCGATGAGCAGGATCATCAGGAGGAGGCTGCGGAGCCACCGGTCCAGCAGGATGCCCCAGACACTGCAGAGCCACCAGAGACTCAGGAGGAGCCGGTCCCACAGTCAGAGCCTGAGCCTATCGTTGTACCTCCCACTGATCCTCCGGTTTAGCATCGAGGACGATGCTTGGTTTAAGTGTGGGGAGGGCACCGGTAGCATTATTTGGGAACCGGTGAACTTTTCAGCCTAGTTATCCTATCTTGCACATCTTTGTATATATTTTGATGCATTTCTAGTTTGATTTGGACACTTTTATTACTTATTTTGGATTTTAGATATTTTGATGCTTTTGGATATTTTTAGATGTTTTGGATGATAGATCCCGTACTTTTAGTTGGATTTTTCTTTCTACATCTTGTTTACCTTTGTTTCTAGTTTGTGGTTGTGATTAGAAATCATACTTGAATTGCAAATATTTAGT
>NW_026264020.1:14514-14836 GCF_000817695.3 Arachis duranensis
AATTTGAGGTAATTCATGATAATTGTGATTTCCTTGATTGTTGTTGTTAATTCTTTGCAATAATTGTCGTTAGATTCTATTCTTGTTGTTGATTCACTATGTTTTCCTTTTATGCCTTCCATGTGTTTGATGAAATGCTTGGTTGGGTTCTAGAGTAGATTTTGTCCCTCTTGGCCTAGGCAGAGTAATTAGTGAATCTTGAGTTCTCTAATTCCTTTGTTGATTGATAATTAGAAGTTGATAATTGATTTGAATGCCTCTAAAGCTAGTCTTTCCTTAGGAAATGATTAGGACTTGAGGAACCAAATTGATTCATCCACTT
>NW_026264021.1:0-1063 GCF_000817695.3 Arachis duranensis
TACAGCAAGCATAAAGACATGGAAACAGTTGTCAGACAAATTCCTGAATCATTTTTACCCTCCTAAGAGGATGACACAGCTGAGGCTGGACATCCAAGGCTTTAAACAAGAGGATAATGAATCCCTTTATAATGCCTGGGAGAGGTATAGAGGTATGCAAAGGAAATGTCCCTCTGAAATGTTTTCAGAATGGGTACAGTTAGACATTTTCTACTATGGGCTTACAGAAAAAGCTCAGATGTCTTTAGACCACTCAGCTGGTGGATCTATACACATGAGGAAGACGATTGAAGAAGCTCAAGAGCTTATAGACACTGTTGCTAGAAACCAATATTTGTATTCTAGCAATGAGTTCTCTCCAAAAGAGAAAGTCATGGCAGTAGTCACTGACCCTAGTCCTCAAGAACAGATAATTGAGCTTAATCAACAATTGCTCCTGATGACAGAACAGTTAGCAGACTTTAAAGAGATGCTCTATGAAACTAAAATTGCTAACAAGAGCATAGAACTGCAGTTGAATCAAGCAAAACAGCAAATATCTAAACAGATAACAGAGGAATGTCAAGCAGTTCAATTGAGGAGTGGGAAGACCCTGAATAACACTGCTCAAAAGAATAAAAAGCCAAATAAGGAACAATTGACAGAGGACAACCAAACTACTGTTCAAAATCCCTCTGAGGACAGTAAGAGCCCAGAGAGGAATGTCATTGGCGTTCAAACGCCAGAAAGGGAAGGAAAGCTGGCGCTAAACGCCCATTCCTTGCCCAGTTCTGGCGTTCAAACGCCAGAAAAGGGGGAAAAGTTGGCGTTAAACGCCCAATTTCCACCCAACCCTGGCGTTCAGACGCCTAGGGAGAATCAGACACCTGAGAGTGCTGACAATAATCCCTCTAACAAGGCTTCTTCAACCACTTCTGTAAGGAATAAACCTGCAGCATCTAAGGTTGAAGAATATAAAGCCAAGATGCCTTATCCTCAAAAACTCCGTCAAGCGGAGCAGGATAAGCAATTTGCCCGCTTTGCAGACTATCTAAGAACTCTTGAAATAAAGATTCCGTTTGCA
>NW_026264021.1:8623-11353 GCF_000817695.3 Arachis duranensis
CTTTCTGATATCCTGACTAAGATTTACAAGACAACCATAGCTTGCTTCAAGCCGACAATCTCTGTGGGATCGACCCTTGCTCACGCAAGGTATTACTTGGACGACCCAGTACACTTGCTGGTTAGTTGTGCGGAGTTGCAAAAGTGTGATTGCAATTTCGTGCACCATATGTCTATATTCTATAATTGTTGATTGGTTAGATGAAGAACAAAGTTATAGAAAGTAAGGATAAAAAGAAGAATAGAGTGATTAACCTAATAAACACTGAATGACTAGAGAGTAAACACAAAATCCAGTGAGGGTTCAATAGCTCATCACCATATATCTCTGCCTAAATTGTTAGTTATCTTGCAAGTTTAAAAAATATTTTTACCCATCTCAATTGTAAAAGTGCTTTAACATTATCTAACGTTGGCTATGCATATATGATTCCTTGATGAAATGAATTAATTTAACTACATGTATACTTTATATATAGGTGAATAATAACTAGATTTGCATGATTTATTTAGGTAGTTGCATCTAGGATAAATTGCATTGCATGAGATTCCATCACTTTACCTTACTCTTTATCTTGGATTTAGCATGAGGACATGCTATTGTTTAAGTGTGGGGAGGTTGATAAACCCATATTTTATGATATATATTGTTCTCAATTTAAGTGATTTATTCAACCCTTCACCTACTTATTCATATGAATTTGCATGGTTTTACAATTCCTTCCTTATGATATGACATGTGAGAAAACATGTTTCTTATGCTTTAAAATAATCAAATTTAATTATCCTTTATTACCATTCGATGTCGTGATTTGTGTGTTGAGTACTTTCAGGTTTTATAGGGCAGGAATGACTTAAAGGATGGAAAGAAAACATACAAAAATGGAAGAAAAGTACAAAATTGGAGTTTTGGAGAAACTGGTAGCGACGCGTCCGCATGGACGACGCGAACGCGTGCTTTGCATAAAATAGCATCAACGCGAGCGCAAGGACGACGCAAACGTATGGCATGTGAAACATAACTGACGCGGACGCATGACTGACACGACCACGTGGAAGAGCTAAACTCCAGATGACGCGACAGCATGACCCGCGCGGATGCGTGACTTGCGCGATCTGCAGAATTTGCAGAAGTCGTCCTCAGCAATTTCTGGGCCCCTTCTGGCCCAGATCCAAGTCCAGAGAACATAGATTGAAGGATTATAAATGGAGGAATCCATCCATTCATGAGCATACGGAGATTGGAGACTGAATACTGGATTCATACACACTTTTTAGGATTTAGATGTAATTTTTAGTGAGAGAGGTTCTCTCCTCTCTCTTAGGATTAGGACTCCTCTTAAAGGACTTAGGAATATTTTTCATCTTCTTCAATTACAGGTTCAATGTCCTTTTTATTTGTCTTTCCAATTGATTTATGAATTTGTCCATGTTGGAATTGACATCTTTATTTAAATATAATTTGAGGTATTTCAGACTCATGATTGCCTTTTCTCATTTTTAATTTAGATTATTTACTATTGGCTTTGGTTGATTAATTGGTAACTCTTGAGTTATCAAACTCATCGTGATTGATACTTATTATTCTTGCTGATTAATTTAGATTCCTATAACTCTAGTTTTTCCTTAAGGAGTTGACTAGGACTTTAGGTATTAAATTAATTTGTCCACTTAACTGACCTTCATAGTTAGAGGTTGACTTAGTGGGAGCAACAATATAATTCTCATCATCATTGATACGGATAACTAGGATAGGACTTCCAGTTATCATACCTTGCCAAGAGTTTTATTAGTTATTAATTTATTAATTCCTGCAATTTATTTCTCTTGTTCAAAACCTTTTTAAGACCCAAAAACTCTATTTTCATTAACCAATAGTAAAACACACTTCCCTGCAATTCCTTGAGAAGACGACCCGAGGTTTGAATACTTCGGTTTATAAATTTTATTGGGTTTGTTACTTGTCACAACCAAAACGTTTGTAAGAAAGGTTGATTGCTTGGTTTAGAAACTATACGTGCAACGAGAATTTATTATAACTTCTAAACCATCAATCTTCAGTTCTTCACACAGCCTCACATCTCAGTCTTTGTTCTATGTCTCGCCTTCTCCTCACTCTCGCTCTTTGTTCTGTTTTATGCAGGTTGACCCTCTGCCATCTGCCACACTACCGTCGAGCCTCTATCGTCCGCCTCTGCCATTGCACACAGTCGCATATGTCCAGATGTCCATCGGTTACTGATGAGCGGATAATTTATACGCTTTTTGGCATTGTTTTTAGTATGTTTTTAGTATGATCTAGTTAGTTTTTAGTATATTTTTATTAGTTTTTAGTTAAAAATCACTTTTCTGGACTTTACTATGAGTTTGTGTGTTTTTCTATGATTTTAGGTATTTTCTGGCTGAAATTGAGGGACCTGAGCAAAAATCTTATTCAGAGACTGAAAAGGACTGCAGATGCTGTTGGATTCTGACCTCCCTGCACTCGAAGTGGATTTTCTGGAGCTACAGAAGCTCAATTGGCGCGCTCTCAACGGCGTTGAAAAGTAGACATCCTGGGCTTTCCAGCAATATATGATAGTCCATACTTTGCCCAAGATTTGATGGCTCAAACCGGCGTTCAAAGTCACCCTCAGGAATTCCAGCGTTAAACGCCGGAACTGGCACCAAAATGGGAGTTAAAAGCCCAAACTGGCATAAAAGCTGGCGTTTAACTCCAAGAGAAGTCTCT
>NW_026264021.1:14618-14823 GCF_000817695.3 Arachis duranensis
GAAAGAAATCCTGTGAACAATGGGACTAGTCAGAAGAAAGGAGTTCTTGAGATTGACACTCTGAATGCCATATTGGCTCAGAACAAAATATTGACCCAACAAGTCAATATGATTTCTCAAAGTTTGTCTGGAATGCAAAATGCACCAAGCAGTACTAAGGAAGCTTCATTTGAGGAAGAAGCTTATGATCCTGAGAACCCTTCAA
>NW_026264022.1:0-1669 GCF_000817695.3 Arachis duranensis
TAAACTAAAATTGCTCAATCCTTCAATCCCTGTGGGATCGACCTCACTCCCGTGAGTTATTATTACTTGATGCGACCCTGTGCACTTGCCGGTGAGTTTTGTATCGGATCGTTTTCCGCACATCAAATTTTTGGCGCCGTTGCCGGGGATTGATTAGATTGACAATGATTAAGTGAAGTGGAGATCTAGATCAAGCACTTTTTCTTTACAAGCACTTTTACTTTAATTTTGATTAACCCACTAACTGTTTGAGGATTTGCTTCTACTAACTCACTAACTGTTTAAAGTTTTGTCTCAACTGATTACACTCAATTTTCAAAAATATCACTATGTGTTCTGTTTGTTGATTTATATGTCACAGGAAAGAAGAGCAGCCAGAGGGAAGGATATCATTGAAGAAGAAGTTTCTGAGAAAGAAGAACACCACAACATGAAGCCGCAACTCATTACACTAATAGAGAACAATTGTTCCTATGGTGGAAATCCATTGGAGGATCCTAAACAGCACCTATCCATTTTTCTGAGGACTTGTGGTGTTGTCAACTTCGATAGTATAAATCATGATGCCTATAAGCTTTTGCTATTTCCTTTTTCACTGAAGGATGAAGCGACACAATGGCTTAAAACTTTTCCCCAAGGAAGTATCACTAGTTGGGATGATTTGGTTGCCAAATTTCTAGCCAAATTCTCCTCATCCCAACAAAACATCAAGATGAAAGAGGGAATACATCCATTCATACAAGGAAAGGAATAACCATTGTTCAAAGCATGGGAAAGATACAAGAAAGCAAATGACAAAGTGGGTTTCCAAGCGTTCTATGAAGGATTAACCCCAGAAACAAGAAGAGTGGTGGATTATAATGAGTATTTTGGTGGAAAAATGAATTTCTCCCAAAACACACAGATCTAACCGGCAAGTGCACCGGGTCGCATCAAGTAATAATAACTCACGGGAGTGAGGTCGATCCCACAGGGATTGATGGATCAAGCAACTTTAGTGGGTGATTAGTTTAGTCAAGCTAACATTTATGTGAATTGTGTGAAATTGTAACCAACAGAAAGTAAAGGACAATGAATTTAAAGTTGCAGAATGTAAATTGGCAAGTAACTTAAAGAGCAAGAAATGTAAATTGCAAGAATCTTAAATTGCAAGAATTATAAATTGCATGAAATTGTAAAGGGAATTGGGAATTGGATTTGCAGAATTTAAACAAGGAAAAGTAAATTGCAACAATTAGAAGAGTAGAATATGACTTGATTGAATCGGATCTAAAAACAGAAACGTAAATAAACATGAAAAGCATTAAACAGAGAATGTGAAATTGGAATACAGATCTCAGGACCCAAGAGACTAGATAACCAAGCCTAGATCTCAATGCCTTCCTAGATCCAACAAGAGCAATTGCAAAGAAATTAAAGAAATGTAAAGTGCAGGAGGAGTAGATGAAGAAGCAATTAACTGAAACTGAAATTCAAGTGTGCAGTAAATAAAGCAGAGAGATCTTAGGATGAGATTGAAACAGAATTCCTTCAATTCTCCAACCCAAGACTCAAAAACAAAGACAAGAAACTTAAAGAGAGAGCTCTCGAATCCTAGTGCTCCCTAGTGGAGCCAGCCTCCCCACAAATATGAAAATGATGCCTTATATAGGCTTTACAAAATGAAAAT
>NW_026264022.1:4406-5787 GCF_000817695.3 Arachis duranensis
AATTTAAACAAAGTAAAGAAAGAAAACAAAGCATAGAAGAGAAACGTTACCTACTGTTGGCATGTTGTTCTTTACTTTCTTCCTCTTCTTCCAGTTTGTTAAGAGGAATGACTCCAAGAGGGGAGAAGTTTCAGCTAGTGTCCCCTGTCTTGGCTTCCTCTCAGCAAGCTTCCTTTTGCAAATGGCTTGATTGATCTTGCTTACTGGATTAGGGACAGGATTGGTGCTTTTGTTAGTTGCCTTCACTTCTTTGAATCCAAGTCTTGGTTGCTGTGTGATCATTGGATTTTTGTATTCATCCAGAGCCTTTTGTATTGGTGGTTCCATGAACTCCTCCTTTATGTACTTCTCTGCCTCACTTGAGTTTGGAATGACTTCTTCACTTTCTTGCTCCTCCACTTCCTCTTTTACACCCAACATTTGTTTTAATAGCTCTATCATGGAGGAGGTTTGTCGATCTTTCCAACATTTTTTTACCTCCTCTTCATACCTTTCAATCATGGATTCAAGTGTTGAGGCGTTTTGGTCCAGGGGGGTTTGTGAGAGTTGTGAGTCTTCATGTTCTCTTGTCATCTCAAGTGCAGTTTCAGGTTCAACCACCTCATTCTTTGAAAGTTCACTTGATGCAGTGGCCTCCTTATCTTGCTTTTCCACTTCCTCGCCCACAAATTTGTCTTCATCCTCACTGTTTGATGGTTCTAAGTTCCCCCTTGTTTGCTCTAAAGGCATATTCATCTTCTTGAAGATGATTTCTTTCTTTACTTGCTCCAATTCTTCATTCATCTTATTGTAGAGGGCTTCTTGCCTTTTCCAGGCTATTTGTGCTTCTTTCTCACATTTTTCGAGCTTGGACTCAAGCTCTGAAAGCCTTGAGGGGTTCATGGAAGTTTGTATGGGTGGTGAGTTTTGAAAGGGGCTTTCGGTTGAAGTATGGTCAAGTGATGATATCTTTGGATGAATATCATATGGAGCACTAGAATTCCCTTCGCAGCCACCATTAGAATCATGACTTGCATCATTTTGTGGTGGAGGGAAATATTCCATATGATTTTCTTTCTCATCTTGTGGTTCTGAAGCATAGCTCCATGAATTGGAGTGCCCAGAATTTGAAGTTTCTTGGTGATATTCCCAACCACCATTAGAGATTGGTGATGGTGGGTGATATCCCATAAAATTTTGTTTGACCATAAGATGAGTTGAACTCCATTTGCATTCTGTAAACATCAATGAAATTTGAAATTCATGTCATAGAGAAAGAATTTCTTAGTGAGGCAATAACTCAAACACCTTGGTTTCAACTTAGAACAGAGAACAAAAATAAAGAAAATGCTTGATCTAGACTTCTCACCCACTTAATCATTGTTGATCTAAATCAATCCCC
>NW_026264022.1:6799-7402 GCF_000817695.3 Arachis duranensis
TCGTTTATACACATTGCGGGGCAGTTTTCTCCCTCAGTTTTAGTGTCCACCATGCAGTGCCATATATGCTTGGAAATCTCTTGATTTCTACTTTCCAATGCTTCTTGAATCACCTCATTTGGAGCTCTGTAGCTCAAGTTATTCTTGTTGGAAGTATACCCCTTCAAGCTGTTGTGGTGTGTGGCGCCAACGTTAGCCCAAAAATTAGAGGCTAACGTTGGCGCAAACTTTTGCTCCCAGGGTGTGTTTTTCATGCGCCAACGTTAGCCTAAAAGTTATGGGCTAACGTTGGCGCAAACTTTTGGTGCCCAGGGAGTGATTTTCATGTGCCAAAAGTTAGCCAAAAAGTTAGGGGCTAACTTTTGCTCCAGCTTTTGCCCAAAAGTTAGCCAAAAAGTTTGAGGCTAACTTTTGGTCCAACTTTTTGCTTCCTAGTTCATTTTCAATTTTTCAAAGTTTGAGCTAAAGTTTGAGGCAAACTTTTGCTCAAACTTTTTGTCCTCTCTTACTCCTAGCCATTCCTCCTTGCTTCAACCTTTCTCCAAGCTTTCTTCACCTATCATTAATCAACCAAACACATCAAAGCTATGCTCAAAATCATGA
>NW_026264022.1:7495-10563 GCF_000817695.3 Arachis duranensis
AACAAAACATCAAGATGAAAGAGGGAATACATCCATTTATACAAGGAGAGGAAGAACCATTGTTCAAAGCATGGGAAAGATACAAGAAAGCAAATGACAAAGTGGGTTTCCAAGCGTTCTATGAAGGATTAACCCCAGAAACAAGAAGAGTGGTGGATTACTTCTCAGATGACCTACTCAAAGCAACAGCAGCTGGCCAAGGAACTGCAGAGTTCAATGACAAGAGAGCCAATAACCAGCACTCAATTGAGATCCCACAGAATGCAACTTCAGAAAAGGAGATAATGAATCTTGAAGGAATGAAGGCAGTCATGAATCAAAGCAAACAGCTACATCAGCAAACTCAGCAACAATTGGAGTCAATAGCTAGACAAATTGATTTTCTCCATTCTACTACAGTGAATGCACAATTTCCACCATGGAAGCCACATTCTTATCTAAGAATGGGGAATCTCAACATCAGGAACAAAGGGACTTCAACTACAACAACCCCAATTTCCCAAACCTGCAAAAACACCACCATACCAACAACAATCACTACATACCACCACACTACCCACCCTTCCAACCCCCAACACCCCACAACCAACCAATCTCACAAGACTCTCAGAGGATCACCAATCTGGAGATCTTAGTAGAGAGAATAATGAAACATCAAGAGATGATAAGTAAACACCAGGAGGCCTCACTCGGGAGAATTGAGGGGCAAATGGAACAATTAGCCAAGAACCTCACAGAAATGAGTGAGAAGAGGGCTAAAAAAAAAGAATCACTCATCCGGGATGAGCAGCACAAAGCAAAGCCTCACTTGGAAAAACAATGGGACAAGGTGAAGGATGCTCAGAATCTGAGCTGAGCAATCACAGAGAATGCCAAGCTAGTGACAATAAAAGAGCGCTTGTTGGGAGGCAACCCAACCAGAGGTAACCATCTTTTCATATCTATTTCAATAAAAAGGGCTAATTAGTTTTATCTATATTGCAAGAAGCTAAGTTTGGTGTTACACACCAAAACAATCTAAAGGAGAATGAAGGATTCTAAGTTTGGTGTTCCACCAAAATCCCATCATAAAATACATTCTCACTTTGCTAGCTTCAAGCATCTAGACGAACTAGTTAACTATTTTGTTGTTTCCTAGTTTTCAGTTTTATTGCTTTTGACAATGAAAAAAAAATTTTATCACACATGGTTAATTTGATGCATGAGAACCATTGGCAAGGCACTAAGTTTGGTGTTCCTACACCAAAGTAAGTTCAAAAGCCCACAAATAAATCATGCAAGCTAACCATTTCTTCTTTCAAGTGCTTGGGGAACAAGCAACTTTCAATATCATTGCAGAGCATCATACAAGCTTTTGGAAAGATTAAGCATCATCAATCAAGGGAATGAAAGAGAAATGTGAAGACCAGCAATGATGATGATGAGGAAGAGGGTAGCAAGCGAACTCCAAAAGGTTGTATTGTTCAGTGATTATTTTGTATCAAATGCTGCTAAATTGAAAGTTACATAATACCCCTGTCTGACTGCATAGTATAGTTTTTCTGCAATTCAATAATCAAGATGTTTGATCATTTACAACACTATACTCTCCAAAACTTGTTTGCACTCAATATGTAAAAAAATGCATCACATGATAGTTCTTTGTAAAGAAGGATTGAGGAATTAAACAGTTTTGAGTCAAGCAAAAGATTAGGAGAAGTGGTGGTTCTAGTTGTGTGATTATGTATTGAGGTTGCATGCTTATGAAAACTTGCATGGGAGCTCATAGGCAGGACATGAAGTTCAAAGTATTGTGGAGATTCTAAAAAATTTATTGATCCAAGAAGCAGCAAACAAAACAAAAGAAAATAAAGAAAATACAAAAGCAAAAAAAAAAGAAAAAAAAAGAGGAACATGGCCCAAGGCTCTGAGCATCAATTACCAGGCAGAAAAAGAAAGAAGAAACAAAACTCAAAGAGTTGTTAGCCTAGTAAATGCTTGTGGTTGAGTTGTGTCAAAGAGAGAGGCTTGAGCAAGTAAATCCTTAGGGGTGCTTTAACACCTAATACCTTAAAACCAACTGGTTTAGGAGTATTGATTGAAAGCTTATCTAAAGAGTCGCTTTGAGACATGACACTTAGAGTCAAGGCCAAAGCAAAGAAACTATAAGCTGCTTCAAGGTGATTACATATAAAGAGATCTCCATGATACCATTTGGATGGAAATCCTAAGACCTAAGACTCCCAAGATGTAGGGACTAGTGAGCACTGAAGCCCTTGCATGAGCATATGATTTAAAGTTCAGCCCACTGTCACTTAATCACTTCACTCACAGGACCTGACAAGTTATTCTTCAATCCGTCTTAATTGGAAGAACCTTTGAGCATAAGTCTTTTCTTGCTTGGGGACAAGCAAGTTTTAAGTTTGGTGTTGTGATGACAAGTCATCTTAGTCTAGTTTCACTAGTCTTTTTCTTTTATTTTCAATTGAATTATGCACTTTCTTGAGCCATAAGCAAGCCAATTGGGTAGATTTTCATGTTTCCTTTGATTTAATCAACCATAGATGAATTAATGCAATTTCATGAGGTTTTATGCTATAATTGTCACATATTATGAAAAGAATGAATATCTCATGATTTTGAGCATAGCTTTGATGTGGTTGGTTGATTAATGATAGGTGAAGAAAGCTTGGAGAAAGGTTGAAGCAAGAAGGAATGGCTAGGAGGAAGAGAGAACAAAAAGTTGAGCAAAAGTTTGCCTCAAACTTTAGCTCAAACTTTAGCAATTTAACTTTCTTGCCATTTAAATTACTGCAGTTTATGTTTCTTGCACTTTAAGTTTCAGTCATTTACTTTCTTGTTCTTTAAGTTTCTGCAAATTTACTTTCCTGTTCTTTAATTTACTGCACTTCTCCCTTCCCCCTTTACATTTACTGTCATTTACTTCCTGTTAAAAACAAATCACTCAACCAAAACTTGATTCGCTTGACTAAATCACCCACTAAACTAAAATTGCTCAATCCTTCAATCCCTGTGGGATCGACCTCACTCATGTGAGTTATTATTACTTGATGCGACCCGGTACACTT
>NW_026264022.1:10973-12017 GCF_000817695.3 Arachis duranensis
TCTTGGGTCCTGAGATCTGAATTCCAATTTTACATTCTTTGTTTAATGCTTTTCAATCTCATTTACATTTCTGTTTTTAGATCCGATTCAATCCAAGTTATCTTCTACTTCTCTGTTTGTTGCAATTTACTTTTCCTTGTTTAATTTCTGCAAATCCAATTCCCAGTTCCTTTTATAATTCAAGCCATTTACATTACTTGCAATTTAAGATTCTGCAATTTACATTTCTTGCATTCTAAGTTTCTGCCATTTAATTTCTTGTTATTTAAGATTCAGCACTTTAAATTTCAGTTCTCTTTAATTTCATGCAATTTACCCATTCCCTTTACTTTCCATGCAATTTAAATTCTGTTAATCACAAATCTCTCAACCAAATCTTGATTCGCTTGACTAAACCAACCACTAAACTAAAATTGCTCAATCTTTCAATCCCTGTGGGATCGACCTCACACCCGTGAGTTATTATTACTTGATGCGACCCGGTGCACTTGCCGGTGAGTTTTGTGCCGGATCGTTTTCCGAACATCAACAAGAAAAAAAGATGAAAAATTTTTATTTAAAATTTGAAACTTAAAAAAATAATCTTTTTACCAAAAAGTTGAAAAATAAAGATTTTCAAAAATATCCAATCAACAAAAGTTTAAAAAGTTTAAATTTTTAAAACTAATTTATTCTATATTTGTGAAAAAATAGCACTATCCAGTGAATAAAAAAAGTATTTATGAAAAAAAAATTTAGGATTTCAAAAGAGAAAATTTTTTATTTTTTTGAATTTTTAAATTTAAAAATTAAATTTTTTATTTAAAATAGAAAAATAAAATAAAGTCCAGAAATATTAGGAAAACAAGAAAAAAACAAGAAAACTTTTTATTTGAAATTTGAAATTAAAAAAATAATCTTTTTACGAAAAAGTTGAAAAATAAAGATTTTCAAAAATATCCAATCAACAAAAATTTAAAAAGTTTAAATTTTAAAACTAATTTATTCTATATTTGTGAAAAATAGCACTATCTGGTGAATAAAAAAATATTCTTGAAAAAAAAT
>NW_026264022.1:12560-14818 GCF_000817695.3 Arachis duranensis
ATTCCTCAAGTCCTAATCAACTCCTAAAGGAAAGACTAGCTTTAGAGGCATTCAAATCAATTAGCAACTTCTAATTATCAATCAACAAGGGAATTAGATAACTCAAGAGTCACTAATTACTCCACCTAGGCCAAGAAGAACAAAACCTACACTAAAATCCAACCAAGCATTTCATCAAACACTTGGAAGGCATATAAGAAAAGCATAATAAATTGATAACAAGAATGAATTCTAACTACAATTGAATATAAAGAATTAACAACAACAATCAAGGAAATCAGAATTATCATGAATTACCTCAAATTGCATTATTGAAAGAAAACAAAGAAACAACAATCTATCCAAAACAAAATGAAGAATTACAATTTTTAAAGCACATAACTAGAAAGAGGAAGAGGAGAAGATTAAGAATTGGTAAAGGAAAAGTGAATCAAGGCATGAATTAAACCTAGATCTAAGAAGAAAAGATTAACCTAAACCTAATCCTAATTCTAGAGAGAAGTGAGAGCTTCTCTCTCTAAAACTAACTCTAAACTAATCCTAATGATGCTAAAAATGATTCCAAAATATCCTCCCCCTCAATCCTTGATCCTTTTATTCCTTTCTATCAGCAATTGGCGCCAAAATAGGTTTAGAAACCCTTCCAAATCGCCAGGCACGTGTTGCTTTAATGAAGTCATGTGCGGTCATCGACGCGTGCACGCACGGTACACGTGCGCGTCCCTGGCCGATTTTGCAATGTGTGCGCGGGCGCCTTGTGCGCGTGCGCCTTGTGCGCGTGCGCGTGCTTGGTTGAGATCAATTCTTTGGCTTTTATGCTTCTCTCCACTTGTATGCTTCCTTCCTTGCTCCTTTGATCCATGCCTAGCCTATTTCAATCCTGGAATTACTAGCAAACACATCAAGGCATCTTATGGAATCAAAGAGGAATTAGAATTCATCAAAATAAGGCTTAAAAGCATGTTTTTACACTTAAGCACAAATACGGGAGAGATTACAAAACTATGCTAATTCATAGGTTAAATGCGAGAAAAGTTCGTCAAAATACTCTAAATTCAATACAAGATAAACCGTCAAATTGGGGTTTATCAACCTCCCCACACTTAAACCTTAGCATGTCCTCATGCTAAAATAAGAAGGAACTAAGGGGTAAGACATTCATTGAATGCAACTAAACTATATGAGTCCTATCTAAATGCAATTATCTAAAGCAAGTGGGAATGCTTAGTCCAAACATATCAATTCTCAAGAGACATGTATAAGCATAATAGCTAGGACAATAGGAATTAAGTCCAAACCACAATTGTATCGTATTATCAAAAGAGATTCATGCTTGCAAGAATATAGATAATATGAGTGAACATATGTGATTGAACTTTTGAACCCTCACCGGATGTGTATCCGCTCTATTCACTCAAGTGTTTAAGGGTTAATTCACTCAATTCTCTTCTAATTATGCTTTCCAAAAATTGATTTTCTTCTATCAATCAACACCTATTCAATGCATGCATACAAGTATCATGAGGTCTTTTCTTTAGGTTGTAATGGGGCTAGGGTCAAGGTATGATGCATATATGGTTAAGTGAGCTCGAAATTTGAATCTTTGATAAGCTTAAACTTCCCACCTAATCTATGACATCCTATACAATTAAGTTCTAACCTAACTACCCATTCCTCACTTTTCCACATTCTCATGCATTTCCTTTTCATTTCACAACACTTATGCATTGATCTTTATTGAGCTTCACTTTGCTTTGGGGCATTTTGTCCCTTTGTTATTGCTTTTTCTTTTTTTCTTTTATTTTTCTATTTTATTTTTTTCTTTTCCATATTATTTTTCTTTTTCTTTTCTTTTTTTTTGTTTTTCTCATTTTTTTTCTTCCTATATACAAGAGCATCAATGCATAAGGTCTTATACATTTAATCAATACATGAATATATTCCCAATTCCTAGATATGAAAGTGTACCACCCTTTTTGTTTTTTTTATCCCCTCCAATATTCCCAACCCTCACCAACTTTGAATAATAAACACTCTCACTAGCCTAGGCTAATCAAAGATCCAAACAAGGACTTTTCATTGGTTTTCCGCCTTGGGCTTGTAATGTGCTAAAATGAGAATAAGTTGGTTAAGCATAGGCTCAAAAGTGGCTAATAATGGAGAGTAAAAGGTAGGTCATTTGGGTAAGTGGGCTAATGAAATAATGGCCTCAATCATACAAATGCATGAATACAAGAAATAAATGGACATATAGAATC
>NW_026264023.1:0-238 GCF_000817695.3 Arachis duranensis
GGTAGGAACTTCAGACAAGCGCATGAAGATGCCTTCCCTTCCGTCTCTCTGCTTTCCTACTGTCTTCATCCAATCCTTCTTCCTCCTTTCCATGGTAAGCTTAAGCAAGGGTTTCACCGTTGTCAGTGGCTACCTCCCATCCTCTCAGTGAAAGCGATTTGCATATGCTCTGTCACAGCATAGCAGAATTCATCTGTCGGTTCTCAATCAGGCCGGAATAGAATCCAGTGATTCTTTT
>NW_026264023.1:1289-1507 GCF_000817695.3 Arachis duranensis
ACACACAAACTCATAGTAAAGTCCAGAAAAGTAAATTTTAACTAAAAACTAATAAAAATATACTAAAAACTAACTAGATCAAGCTAAAAACATACTAAAAACAATGCCAAAAAGTATACAAATTATCCGCTCATCACATGGCCGAATGGCCAGCCCCCTAAAACGTGATCAATAGCCTCCTAAGATGAAGAATAAAACAAAACTGAGACCAAAGATGT
>NW_026264023.1:1620-2023 GCF_000817695.3 Arachis duranensis
TGCATAAATCCACTTCCGGGGCCCACTTGGTGTATGCTTGGGCTGAGCTTGATCTATCCACGAGCTGAGGCGTTTATTGGAGTTGAACTCCAATTTATAACGTGTTTTGGGCGTTCAACTCCGGATCATGACGTGTTTCTGGCGTTTAACTCTAGCCAGCAGCATGTACTTGGCGTTCAACGCCAAGTTACGTCATCAATTTCCGAATAAAGTATAGACTATTATATATTTCTGGAAAGCTCTGGATGTCTACTTTCCAACGCCGTTGAGAGAGCGCCATTTGAAGTTCTATAGCTCTAGAAAATCCATTTTGAGTGCAGAGAGGTCAGATTCCAACAGCATTAGCAGTCCTTTTGTCAGCCTTTTTCAGAGTTTTGCTCAAGTCCCTCAATTTCAGCCAGAA
>NW_026264023.1:2324-3736 GCF_000817695.3 Arachis duranensis
ATATCAATGAATATTAATTCTAATTAGATGAGCGGGACTTGTAGCTTTTTGCTTCTGAACAGTTTTGGCATCTCACTTTTTCCTTTGAAGTTCAGAACGATTGGCTTCTCTAAGAACTTAGAATTTTGAATAGTGTTATTGACTTTCCTAGTTAAGCATGTTGATTCTTGAACACAGCTACTTATGAGTCTTGGCCGTGGCCCTAAGCATTTTGTTTTCCAGTATTACCACCGGATACATAAATGCCACAGACACATGACTGGATGAACCTTCACAGATTGTGACTCAGCTTTGCTAAAGTCCCCAGTTAGAGGTGTCCAAAGCTCTTAAGCACACTCTTTTTGCTTTGGATCACGACTTTAACCACTCAGTCTCAAGCTTTTCACTTGGACCTTCATGACACAAGCACATGGTTAGGGACAGCTTGATTTAGCCGCTTAGGCCTGGATTTGATTTCCTTGGGCCCTCCTATCCATTGATGCTCAAAGCCTTGGATCCTTTTTACCCTTGCCTTTTGGTTTTAAGGGCTATTGGCTTTTTCTGCTTGCTTTTTCTTTTTCTTATATTTTTTTCGCCATTTTTTTCGCAAGCTTCTTCTTTTTCACTACTTTTTCTTGCTTCAAGAATCAATTGTATGATTTTTTAGATCATCAATAACATTTCTCTTTGTTCATCATTCTTTCAAGAGCTAACAATTTTAACATTCATAAATAACAAGATCAAAAATATGCACTGTTCAAGCATTCATTCTGAAAACAAAAAGTATTGTCACCACATCAATATAATTAAATTAAATTCAAGGATAAATTCGAAATTTATGTACTTCTTATTCTTTTGAATTAAAACATTTTTCATTTAAGAGAGGTGAAGGATTAGTGGATTTTATTCATAGCTTTAAGACATGGTTACTACATACTAATGATCATGAAGCAGAGACACAAAATATAGATAAACATAACATAGAAACCGAAAAACAGAAAGAAATAAGAACAAGGAATGAATCCACCTTAGTGAATGATGCTATGAATCATGATGGCCCGATCCACAGTAACTTCAGATCGGTTGCTAGTGGGAATGATGGAGCGTTGAATGAACTCCAACCATCCTCTAGCCACAGACTTGAGGTCCAGTCTTCTTAGTTGGACTGACTTGCCTTTGGAGTCTCTCTTCCATTGAGCTCCTTCCATACATATGTCCATAAGGACTTGGTCTAACCTTTGATTAAAGTTAACCCTTCTAGTGTAGGGGCATTCATCTCCTTGCATCATGGGCAAGTGGAACGCCAACCTCACATTTTCCAGACTAAAATCTAAGTATTTCCCCCGAACCATTGTGAGATAATTCTTTGGACTCGAGTTCATACTTTGATCATGGTTCCTAGTGATCCATGCATTAGCATAGAACTCTTGAAC
>NW_026264023.1:3939-4284 GCF_000817695.3 Arachis duranensis
TTTGGAGATGAATCTTTCCATCTCCCATGACTCGGAGGTGGAAGCTTTTGTCTTTCCTTTTCCTTTTCTAGAGGATTCTCCGGCCTTAGATGCCATTGATGGTAGTGGAAAAACAAAAAAGCTTATGCTTTTACCACACCAAACTTAAAATATTGCTCGCCCTCGAGCAAAAGAAGAAAGAAGAGAAGAAGAAGAAGAAGAAAATATGGAGGAGAAAGTGGAGTGTGGGTTCGGCCATTTAGGGTGGGATTGGGTGGGAAAATGTTTTTGAATTTTGAAGGTAGGTGGGGTTTATCGGGAAGAGTGGATGGATGTGAGTGGTGAAGGGGGTAATTGGGAAGAGAG
>NW_026264023.1:4413-4927 GCF_000817695.3 Arachis duranensis
TGATCCTGTGGGGTCCACAGATCCTGAGGTGTCAAGGAATTTCATCCCTGCACCAAATAGGCATGTAAAATGTCTTTGCACACCATTCTGGCATTTGAACGCTGAGTGGTGCACGTTCTGGGCGTTCAACGCCCATGTAAAGCATGTTTCTGGCGTTGAACGCCAGTTTCATGCTTGTTACTGGCGTTTAGCGCCAGCTTTTCCTCTAGGCACATTCCTGGCGTTCAACGCCAGAATGTTGCTTGTTTCTGGCGTTCAGCGCCATATTCATGCTCTATTCTGGTGTTGAATGCCAGCCAGATGCTCCTTACTGGCATTGAACGCCAGCCTGTGCTTCCTCCAGGGTGTGATTTTTCTTCTGCTGTTTTTGATTCTGTTTTTAATTTTTATATTTTTTTCGTGACTCCTCATGATCATGTACCTAATAAAACACAAAATAAAAATTAGATAAATAAAATTGGGTTGCCTCCCAACAAGCGCTTCTTTAATGTCAATAGCTTTACAGTGGCTCTCA
>NW_026264023.1:5089-5443 GCF_000817695.3 Arachis duranensis
CTGTGGGAGCTCTGTTTGGCTCTGTACTGAGAGAAGCTCTGCATGCTTACGCTCCCTTGTTACAGAAGGATGGCCATGTGCCTTAAACACAAGATAGTCCCCATTTAATTGAAGGACTAATTCACCTCTGTTGACATCTATCACAGCTCCTGCTGTGGCTAGGAAAGGTCTTCCAAGGATGATGCAATCATCCTCTTCCTTCCTAGTGTTTAAGATTATGAAATCAGTAGGAATGTAAAGGCCTTCAACCTTTACTAGCACGTCCTCTACTAATCCATAAGCTTGTCTCAATGATTTGTCTGCCAGTTGTAATGAGAACAAGGCAGGTTGTACCTCAATGATCCCCAGCTTCTC
>NW_026264023.1:5508-6522 GCF_000817695.3 Arachis duranensis
CAACTTGGCATTCAGCTTCATGATAGCTCCTAAATATTGAGCAACTTGCTCTCCAGTCACATCTTCATCCTCTTCAGAGGAAGAATAGTCTTCAGAGCTCATGAATGGCAGAAGGAGATTTAATGGAATCTCTATGGTCTCTATATGAGCCTCAGATTCCTTTGGATCCTTAATAGGAAACTCCTTCTTGCTTGAGGGACGTCCCAGGAGGTCTTCCTCACTAGGATTTTCGTCCTCCTCCTCCCTTATGCATTCGGCCATATTGATTATATCAATGGCCTTGCACTCTTGATGAGCGGATAATTTATACACTTTTTGGCATTGTTTTTAGTATGTTTTTAGTATGATCTAGTTAGTTTTTAGTATATTTTTATTAGTTTTTGGTTAAAATTCACTTTTCTGTACTTTACTATGAGTTTGTGTGTTTTTCTGTGATTTCAGGTATTTTCTGGCTGAAATTGAGGGTCCTGAGCAAAAATCTGATTCAGAGACTAAAAAGGACTGCAGATACTGTTGGATTCTGACCTCCCTGCACTCGAAGTGGATTTTCTGGAGCTACAGAAGCCCAATTGGCGCGCTCTTAACGGAATTGGAAAGTAGACATTCTGGGCTTTCCAGCAATGTATAATAGTCCATACTTTGCCCGAGATTTGATGGCCCAAACCGGCGTGGCAAATCAGCCTCAGAATTTCCAGCGTTTAACGCTGGAACTGGCATAAAACTTGGAGTTAAACGCCCAAACTGGCATAAAAGCTGGCGTTTAACTCCAGAAAAGGTCTCTACACATGAAATCTTCAATGCTCAGCCCAAGCACACACCAAGTGGGCCCGGAAGTGGATTTTTCTGTCATTTACTCATTTCTGTAAAACCTTAGGTTACTAGTTCACTATTAATAGGATCTTTTGACATTGTATCTGTACCTCATGACACTTTACACGTTTCTTTGTGTACCTTCCACAGCATGAGTCTCTAAACCCCATGGTTGGGGGTGAGGAGCTCTGCTGTGTCTTGATG
>NW_026264023.1:7391-10132 GCF_000817695.3 Arachis duranensis
AAAATTTGTGTTTGATTTTTTAAAAATTTTAAGTTTGGTGTCATTTTGTTGTTTTTCTCTTTCCTCTTTTCAAAAAAATCAAATCTTTATCATAAAAATTTTTTCAATCATATCTTTTTAATTACTATTTTCAAAATCTTTTTAATTAACTAATTGATTCAGTTCTCAATTTGCTTTGATCTTATTTTCTTTTTGATTTTCGAATTTTTATTTTAATTTCCTTTTGTTTTATTTTATTTTTTTTTGGTTAATTCAAAAAAAAACAAAACAAAACAAAATTTATCTATTTGCAACCCATATCATTTCCCTTTATCCATTATGGACCTAAGTGGGATTGATCAGTCCAAAAGGACTCTGGGATCATATGCTAACCCCATTACAGCTGCATATGGGAGTAGCATCTGTACACCTCCCATCAAAGCAAGCAGCTTTGAGCTAAATCCTCAACTCATTATCATAGTGCAGCAAAATTGCCAGTATTCCGGTCTTCCACAGGAAGAACCTACTGAGTTTCTGGTACAGTTCTTACAAATTGCTGACACAGTACATGATAAAGAGGTGGATCAGGATGTCTACAGACTATTACTGTTTCCATTTGCTGTAAAAGATCAAGCTAAAAGGTGGTTGAATAACCAACCTACAGCAAGCATAAAGACATGGAAACAGTTATCAGACGAATTCCTGAATCATTTTTACCCTCCAAAGAGGATGACACAGCTAAGGCTGGACATCCAAGGCTTTAAATAAGAGGATAATGAATCCCTTTATAATGCCTGGGAGAGGTATAGAGGTATGCTAAGAAAATGCCCCTCTGAAATGTTTTCAGAGTGGGTACAGTTAGACATCTTCTACTATGGGCTTACAGAAAAAGCTCTGATGTCTTTAGACCACTCAGCTGGTGGATCTATACACATGAGGAAGACAATTGAAGAGGCTCAAGAGCTTATAGACACTGTTGCTAGAAACCAATATTTGTACTCTAGCAATGAGTTCTCTCCAGAAGAGGAAGTCATGACAGTAGTCACTGACCCTAATCCTCAAGAACAGATGATTGAGCTTAATCAACAATTGCTCCTGATGACAGAACAGTTAGCAGAATTTAAAGAAATGCTCCAAGAAACTAAAATTGCTAACAGGAACATAGAATCACAGTTGAATCAGGCAAAACAACAGCTATCTAAACAGATAACAGAAGAATGCCAAGCAGTTCAACTGAGGAGTGGGAAGACATTGAATAACACTGCCCAAAAGAGCAGAAGACCAAATAAGGAACAATTGACAGAGGATAACCAACCCACTGTTCAAAATCCCTCTGAGGACAGTAAGAGCCCAGAGAGGAATGCTAGTGGCATTCAAACGCCAGAAAGGGAGGGAAAGCTGGCGTTAAACGCCCATTCCCTGCCCAGTTCTGGCGTTCAAACGCCAGAAAAGGGGGAAAAGTTGGCATTAAACGCCCATTTTCCACCCAATCCATGCGTTCAAACGCCAATGGAGGATCAAACACCTGAGAATGCTGATAGTAACCCCTCTAAAAAGGCTTCTTCAACCACTTCTGTAAGGAATAAACCTGCAGCAACTAAGGTTGAAGAATATAAAGCCAAGATGCCTTATCCTCAGAAACTCCGCCAAGCGGAGCAAGATAAGCAATTTGCCCGCTTTGCAGACTATCTAAGGACTCTTGAAATAAAGATTCCGTTTGCAGAGACACTTGAGCAAATACCTTCTTATGCTAAGTTCATGAAAGAGATCTTAAGTCATAAGAAGGATTGGAGAGAAACTGAAAAAGTATTTCTCACTGAAAAATGCAGTGCAGTCATTCTGAAAAGCTTACCAGAAAAGCTTCAAGATCCAGGCAGCTTTATGATACCATGCACATTAGAAGGTGCTTGCACCAAGACAGCCCTGTGTGACCTTGGAGCAAGCATCAATCTAATACCTGCATCCACTATCAGAAAGCTTGGGTTGACTGGAGAAGTCAAACCAACCCGGATATGCCTCTAACTTGCTGATGGCTCCATTAAATATCCATCAGGCATAATAGAGGATATGATTGTCAAGGTTGGGCCATTCGCCTTTCCAACTGACTTTGTGGTGCTGGAAATGGAGGAGCACAAGAGTGCAACTCTCATTCTAGGAAGACCTTTCCTAGCAACTGGATGAACTCTCATTGATATACAAAAAGGGGAAGTAACCTTGAGAGTCAATGAGGATGAGTTCAAGTTAAATGCTGTAAAAGCCATGCAGCATCCAGACACACCAAATGACTGCATGGGCGCTGACATTATTGACTCTCTGGTAGAAGAGATCAATATGGCTGAAAGCCTAGAATCAGAGCTTGAAGACATCTTCAAAGATGCTCAGCCTGATCAAGAAGAACTAGAGGAAGCAAAGGAATTTTCGAAAATTCCTCAGGAGGAGGATAAGCCTCCCAAACCTGAACTCAAACCACTACCACCATCCCTGAAATATGCATTTCTGGGAGGGGGTGAAACTTTTCTAGTGATTATAAGCTCTGCCTTAAATTCACAGGAAGAGGAAGCACTGATTCAAGTGCTAAGGACACACAAAACAGCTCTTGGGTGGTCCATAAGTGATCTTAAGGGCATTAGCCTAGCTAGATGCATGCACAAGATCCTATTGGAGGATAATGCCAAACCAGTGGTCCAACCACATAGGAGGCTAAATCCAGCCATGAAGGAGGTGGTGCAGAAAGAGGTCACTAAATTACTAGAGGCTGGGAT
>NW_026264023.1:14103-14815 GCF_000817695.3 Arachis duranensis
GGTAAAGATGGGAGTAGATGAGTTCATACCCATTGAACACCCAATCACCAAGAAGTCAATGGAAGGACAAATGCAAGACAATTCTATCAAGAGGAGGGCGCAGGAATTCCTCCCTGAATTCCCAAGAATTGACTACTGGACCAGTCTAGAAGCATCTATTACCAAATTGCAAGAGACTATGGAGCAACTGAAGGAAGAACAGCAGAATCAGAACTGCATGCTCTGCAAATTGCAGAAGGAACAAGAGAAGCAGGGGCGTGAACTCCAAGAGATGAAACGCCAAAAGTTCTCCTCTCAAGCTGAGGGAGCATCCACTTCCCAAAATCAAGGTTGTTGAGTCCTAACTCTGTGAAAACCTCTATCATTAGGAGCCTATGTTTTTGCGTTTTTTTCTTTTGTTTTGTTTTCTATTTTTAATTTTTTTGTCTCATATTATATTTATCTTTGAGTCTTGTTTTTAATTCATAGTTAATAAAATTTAAATTCATGCCTTAGAGCTATAAATGTCCTATGAATCCATCACCTCTCTTAAATGAAAAATGCTTTAATCACAAAAGAACAAGAAGTACAGGATTTCGAAATTTATCCTTGAAACTAGTTGAATTAGTTTGATGTGGTGACAATAATTTTGGTTTTCTGAATGAATGCTTGAACAGTGCATATGTCTCTTGAATTTGTTGTTTTGAGAATGTTAGAAATTGTTGGCTCTTGA
>NW_026264024.1:0-479 GCF_000817695.3 Arachis duranensis
CCACAGAGATTGTTGGTATGAAGCAAGCTATGGTCACCTTGCAAATCTCAGTCAGGCAGATTAAAATTGTTTATGGGTTTTTGAAAATTGTAAGTTAAGGAATTAAACAATAAAAGGGATAGAACACTTATGCAGATTCATTGGTGGGAATTTCAGATAAGCAGATGGAGATGCTGTAGAGCTCTCGGACGCCTGCCCTCCTACTGCTTCTACTCAATCCTTCTTACTCTTTTCCATGGCAAGCTTTGTATAGGGGTTCACCATAAACTGTGGCTACTTTCTTCCTCTCGGGGAAATACCCTGTGCGGCTGTCACTCGCACAGCTAACCAGTCTGGAGGCATCACCCATGGCTGATGGCTACATCCCATCCTCGCAGTGAAAACTAATGCACGCACTCTGTCACAGTACTGCTAATCACCGGTTGGTTCCCGCTCCTACTGGAATAGAATCCCTCTTTTGCGTCTGTCACTAACGCCCA
>NW_026264024.1:1586-3361 GCF_000817695.3 Arachis duranensis
TTCCCCATGTCACACTTCCCAACACTCTTCACCAATCACCTCAATTCCTCTTCCCAATCACCCCTTTCACCACTCACATCCATCCACTCTTCCCCATAAACCCCACCTACCTTCAAAATTCAAAAACACTTTTCCACCCAAACCCACCCTAAAATGGCCGAACCTACCCTCTCCGCTTTTCCTATATAAACCCCTCCATTCTACTTCATTTTCACAAAACACAACCCCCTCTTCTATACCTTGGCCAAAACCTACACTCCCCCTTCGCCTCTATATTTTCTTCTTCTTCTCTTCTTTCTTCTCTTGCTCGAGGGCGAGCAATATTTTAAGTTTGGTGTGGTAAAAGCATAAGCTTTTTGTTTTTCCATTACCATCAATGGCACCTAAGGCCGGAGAATCATCTAGAAAAGGAAAAGGGAAGACAAAAGCTTCCACCTCCGAGTCATGGGAGATGGAAAGATTCATCTCCAAAAGTCATCAAGACCACTTCTATGATGTTGTGGCAAAGAAGAAGGTGATCCCTGAGGTCCCTTTCAAGCTAAAAAAAAATGAGTATCCGAAGATCTGACATGAGATCCGAAGAAGAGGTTGGGAAGTCCTAACCAACCTCATGCAACAAGTCAGAATCTTAATAGTTTAAGAGTTCTATGCCAATGCATGGATCACTAGGAACCATGATCAAAGTATGAACCCGAGTCCAAAGAATTATCTCACAATGGTTCGGTGGAAATACTTAGATTTTAGTCCGGAAAATGTGAGGTTGGCATTCCACTTGCCCATGATGCAAGGAGATGAACGCCCCTACACTAGAAGGGTCAACTTAAATCAAAGGTTGGACCAAGTCCTTATGGACATATATGTGGAAGGAGCTCAATGGAAAAGAGACTCCAAAGGCAAGCCAGTTCAACTAAGAAGACTGGACCTCAAGCCTGTGGCTAGAGGATGGTTTGAGTTCATTCAACGCTCCATCATTCCCACTAGCAACCGATCTGAAGTTACTGTGGATCGGGCCATCATGATTCATAGCATCATGATTGGAGAGGAAGTATAAGTTCATGAAGTCATCTCCAATGAATTCTACAAAATAGCTGAAAAGCCCTCCACCATGGCAAGGCTATCTTTTCCTCACCTTATTTGCCATCTATATTACTCAGCTGGAGTTATCATAGAAGGAGACATCCCCATTGAAGAGGATAAGCCCATTGATGTGTGGAAAGCGATCCAACACAAAACTCACCGGCAAGTGTACCGGGTCGCATCAAGTAATAATAACTCACATGAGTGAGGTCGATCCCACAGGGATTGAAGGATTGAGCAATTTTAGTTTAGTGGGTGATTTAGTCAAGCGAATCAAGTTTTGGTTGAGTGATTTGTGTTTAACAGGAAGTAAATGACAGTAAATGTAAAGGATGAAGGGAAAAGTGCAGTAAATTGAAGAACAAAATTGTAAATTTGCAGAATCTTAAAGAGCAAGAAAGTAAATGACTGAAACTTAAAGTGCAAGAAACTTAAATTGCAGTAACTTAAATGGCAAGAAAGATAAATGGCTTAAATATAAAAGGGGATTGAGGAATGGGATTGCAGGATCTAAACAAAGAAGAAGTAAATTGCAGCAATTGATTGAGCAGAAATTAAATCAGAAGCAAATATCATTCAAACAGAAAGAAAATAAAATGCAGCAAAGGTTCACAGAAGAACCAAAAGTAAAATTGGGTCTCAGGTCTCAAGAGACTAGGTAGCAGAGCCTAGATCTCTATTTGCCTTCTTAGATCCAA
>NW_026264024.1:7263-7978 GCF_000817695.3 Arachis duranensis
TTGCTTCATTGATTAGTTTCTTCACTTGTTGCTTAGTGAATTCTTGCGGTATCTTTCTCCCTACTTTGTAGTTTGCTATATCAGCGAACCATGGTGTTTGTTGGATTTGCATGAGATGTTCATCTGGGAAGCTTTCATTCACAGGTAATGAGGCCGTTTTACTTGTTTCTGGTGGCAGCCTTGACAAATGATCAGCAACTAGATTTTCATTGCCTTTCCTGTCCCTGACCTCAATGTCAAATTCTTGTAAGAGTAGAATCCATCTGATAAGTCTTGGTTTAGCATCCTGCTTTGACATCAAATACTTGAGGGCAGCATGATCAGTATAAACCACAATTTTAGATCCTATCAAGTATGATCTAAACTTATCAAATGCATAAACTACAGCTAACAATTCCTTCTCTGTTGTGGTGTAATTTTTTTGAGCTTCATTCAACACTTTGCTTGCATAATATATAACATGATGCAAGTTTCCCTTCTTCTGTCCAAGTACAACACCAATTGCAATTTCACTTGCATCACACATGAGTTCAAATGGTAAGTTCCAATCCGGGGGTGTGATAATTGGTGCTGTTGTGAGTTTATGTTTTAAAGTTTCAAAAGCATGCTGGCAATTCTTATCAAAAACAAAAGGTTGATCAATCATCAAAAGGTTACTCAAAGGTTTGGCTATTTTAGAAAAATCTTTGATAAACCTTCTATAAAATCCTGCATG
>NW_026264024.1:9050-10225 GCF_000817695.3 Arachis duranensis
GCAGGGAAGATAAACTCTCCAACCTTTACTAGCAAATTCTCCACAATTCCATTTGGTATCTTGATTGATCTGTCTGCCATGACTAGTGACATCTTGGTGGGTTTGAGTTCTTCTATTGCCAACTTCTTCATCATGGACAAAGGCATTAAGTTGATACTAGCTCCTAGATCACAAAGAGCTTTATCCAATGATAGTTTGCCTATAGTGCATGACACTACAAAACTCCCTGGATCCTTGAGTTTTGGTGGGATTCCCTTTTGGAGCACGGCACTACATTCCTCACTAAGCATCACCGTTTCCTTCTCATTTCAATCTCTTTTCTTGTTGATGAGTTCTTTTAAGAACTTGGCATACAGGGGCATTTGCTCCAAAGCCTCTGCCAAAGGTATGTTGATTTCCAACTTCTTGAAAGTCTCAAGAAATTTGTGGAAGTGCTGGTCCTTTGTTTCCTTGTGAAATCTTTGTGGATAAGGTAGTGGTGGTGTTGAGCTCTTCTCCACTTGATGCTGTTTTGGATTTGGTTCCTCCAAAATCTTCTTTCCTTTCTTCAAATTCTGTGGCTTGTTGTCTTCCTTTGTGAGCTTTTCTGGAGCATTCTTGCTTATCTTGTCTTTATTGATGGTTTCATCATTCTTTGTTGGCTCAGTGTCATTCTCCATAAGCTTCTTTGTGGCTCCTTGGTTGCCATCCACTAACACTTTTCCACTTCTCAGTTGCACAACCTTGCATTCTTCCTTTGGGTTGGGAATGGTGTCACTAGGTAGTGAACTTGATGGCTTCTCAACAGAGATCTTCTTAGAGATTTGTCCAATCTGCCTCTCTAGGTTCTTCATGGAGGCTTCTTGATTCTTGGTTATCAATTCTTGGTTCTTCATTAGTTTCTCCATGAGCATCTCTAGATTAGTGATTCTCTGTGAGTCTTGTGAGATAGTTTGATTTTGGGGTGTTGATGGATGAAGATAAGTGTTTTGGTTAGTTGGGTGGTTATTGGGTGGGTATTGGTTAGAATTTGGGTAGTTATTTTGTGGTTTTCTGTATGAGTTTTGGTTAGTGTTTGGCTGGGGGTTGTGGTTTGTGCTTTTCCAATTATTCTGACTTGTGTTTCTTTGCCATGGTTGTTGGTTTTGATTATGGTTGTCTCCCCATCTGAGGTTGGGATGGTTCTTCCAAGATGG
>NW_026264024.1:14211-14809 GCF_000817695.3 Arachis duranensis
TCATGACGTTTTTCTGGCGTTTAACTCCAGACAGCAGCATGTACTTGGCGTTCAACGCCAAGTTACGTCGTCAATTTCCGACTAAAGTATGGACTATTATATATTGCTGGAAAGCCCTGGATGTCTACTTTCCAACGCCGTTGAGAGCGCGCCAATTGGAGTTCCGTAGCTCCAGAAAATCTATTTCTAGTGCAGGGAGGTCAGATTCCAACAGCATCAGCAGTCCTTTTGTCAGCCTTTTTCAGAGTTTTGCTCAAGTCCCTCAATTTCAGCCAGAATTTACCTGAAATCACAGAAAAACACACAAACTCATAGTAAAGTCCAAAAATGTGAAGTTAACATAAAAACTAATGAAAACATCCCTAAAAGTAGCTTAAACTTACTAAAAACTACCTAAAAACAATGCCAAAAAGCGTATAAATTATCCGCTCATCACAACACCAAACTTAATTTGTTGCTTGTCCCCAAGCAACTGAAAATCAAATAGGATAAAAGAAGAGAATATACTATAAATTCTAGAATATCAATGAATATTAATTTAATTAGATGAGCGGGACTTGTAGCTTTTTGCTTCTGAACAGTTTTGGCATCTCGCTTT
>NW_026264025.1:0-4050 GCF_000817695.3 Arachis duranensis
AATCAGAGTCCTAAACATTTTTAACTTGAATAATTGTCTTAGCATTTCTTTTACTTGCTCTCTTGATATTTCATTTATTTCTTCAATGTGTTGTTGGTTGTATATTTAGTTATTTTCTGAATATTAGTTGTTCCTTTGTTGTTCAAATATTTTTGTTTTTCCATTGACAAGACCTCTCCATGTGCTTAATAGAGGAAAATCCTTCACCTCCTTGATACAGGTGCACAGACATTTCCAAATGCTACTTTTGGATGGGTCAATGTGAAAGATGTTGCAAATGCTCATATTCAGGCGTATGAAATTCCTTCAGCTAGTGGGAGATATTGTTTGGTAGAGAGAGTAGTACATTTCTCAGAGTTTGTGAAAATTTTACGTGATTTATACCCAGCATTACCCCTTCCAGAGAGGTAAGTTTAATTATTTGATTACCTTCAAGAATGCATACAATTCCATGTTTGCTGAATCAATTTCTTTTGAAGCTTTTATTGTCTGATTGAAAACTTAAAACTTATTAAAAGATTCATCGTTGATTTCATTATAGGTTTATTTATTATCAATCTAAAATGTAATTCCAAAGTTCTAGAAAGTTTGGCACGGAACTCTTAGAACTAGTACAACTATATGGGCGTGGGAATAGTTGTAATGTTAGTAGGATACCACATATAAGGTTCCTTCTAGTCTATTCTGTTCGTAAGTTCTTGTGATATGACAATGCACAATATTTTGCTTTTTACTTACATGAGGCCCTACAATATTATCATAGATTGGTTGGTTTGTCCCTTTTTTTTTTTTTCTCTTAATGGGGATGGGGTGGGGTGCGGTGGGGTGAGGGCTGTGGTGTAGTACTCTTGTTTTAATTCAATATTGTTTCAAAGTTAAATTTAAAATCTGTAAGGTCATGTGATTTCTGATATTACTGTTAGCCATTCAGCGTGCAGTGTCTCAACTCTTAATAGTTGGTGTTATAACTCTGATCTTCTAAGGTTTTATTATTCCCTTTTCTTACCGTGTTTTTTATTATGCAAGTTGAAGGATCTGTATCTGACTTCTATTTCTCTCTTTCCTTAAAAGACAGACCTTATAGTAACTATGTTTTTCTGAAAGCTAGTAGCTATTTTATATTTAAAAGAATTTCCTAATTTGTAGACTATTCGTACAAAATTCCGTAATTCATTGCATACATGTACTATATGATGTTTTTTGTCCACTTTTGTTGTTCCACATTTACAAAATTTAAACAATTCTAATTTTCTTTTGTTGATTTTATAATAGGAAAAGTATATATAAACAATTCTTAATTAGCCAACTTTAAAGAACTGTATTTAATAATCATTAATTTTATATTTTTAAAAAATAAAATTTAAATAATTACTAACTAATAACAATCAATTAGTATGGAGTGTAATTCAAAATGTTTGTTGGCTTGTTATTGGTTAAATCCTCTGTTGGTTACCTAACGGGATTGTTTATGGGATTGTTTATAATATCATTTTCACCGTATTATCATTGTTATCAGGCCCGCCGATGATAAGCCGTATGTGCCAACATATCAAGTTTCAAAAGAAAGGGCAAAGAGCTTGGGACTTGAATTTATTCCTTTGGAAGTGAGCCTCAAGGAGACCGTCGAAAGCTTGAAAGAAAAGAAATTCACCAACTTTTAATTCATCGTATATTAGTAGAGGAGATAATGTTAAGTTGTGTATTTGAATGTACTTGCTCATGACACTAATGCAATAAATGGGAATAGTACTTACTGCAGGTTGCAGATTATGGAATAAAAGTTTGGAAGGAATGTTGATATGAATCTAGAATGTTGGTGCTCACACTAGTTCCCTTTGAAATTTGAATATAATAGAATTGTGGCATATATATATATATATGGGGTTGGTTAAAAACGACTAAAGTCTCTTGCAGCATATGTTATAAGTGTCGGGAAAAGGGTTTTCTTTTTTTTTTTTCCAAAAAAAAACTCAAAAATAATGGTTTAAAGTTGTAAATAGATTTTACTGTTCGTTTGCTCGGATACGCGGTGGATCGAGACGAATTGATGCTAAGCAAAGACTTGAAAGGATTAGGACCTGGGCGCGAGTTGCGAGTTTGGAGGAGGTTGTGTGCTGGGATCCATGGGGTGACGATGTGGTGGGGTCACGTGCAAGGACTCCGACGCTTAAGTCAGTATCCGTATGAGAGGTAGCGGTTTAGGGTTAAAGTAGGTGATGTGCCTCTGGGGAGGGGTAGGTCCCTCCCCTCTTATAATCCGTACTCGGGTGGGTCCCTTATGGCCAGGCCCACCTTCCTGAAAGCTTCTACTAGCTGTCTAGGCTCCACGTGGATGAGGAAGGGAAGGCAGGTCTCCTTTTGGCTCGGGTTGTGTGACCCATCGGGTCGGCCGCTCAAGTCCGGACCTAGGTCGCTGATAGGTTGGGTTGGAACAGTGCCCCCAAAGTGCCAGGTATGGCATAGCTCGTAGCTGGCATGTTTGGACTAAAACTAAAACTAAAACCTAATAGCCTTCATGTGTGTTGATATCCCATTTATATAACACTCCAATTCAGCTTCAAGCCTTCAAAATTTGGGCCAAAAGCCCTCAGAAAACACACAGCACATATTTCATTAATGAAATCACGTGCAGGGTCTGACCTGTGCGTCGCACACATGGAAATTCCTTCTTGTGCGCATGCACAGATGCTTGTGCGCACGCACACTTCGCTGTGTGTGCTTTTCCTTATTTTCTTCATGTTTTCTCCCTTGTACATGCTTTCTTCCACTTTTGGTTATCCATTCTTTCCTCTATGACCTAAAATTACTCAACAAACATGTCATGGCATCAAATGGAATAAAAGTGGAATTAAATTGCCTATTTCAAGCATAAAATTGCATGTTTTCATATTTAGGATCAAATTAGGGACAAAACACAAAAGTATGCTATTTAGGTGCTTAAGTGTGAGTTTATGTGCTAGAATCCATCCAAATTGAGACAAAATATGTCATCAAATATGGACTCATCAATTTTCCCACACTTAAACAATAGCTTGTCCTCATGCTAAACCAACAAGGCGAAGGATGAAAAGGGTAATCAACTTATTATATGCATGCAAGTATGTATATACTATATATAACTATATATCTATCTATACTATAGTATCTATATGAAATTGGTGAAAACAAACAAACAAATTTCCAAGCAAGTATAGACAAATAGGGCAAAGCAAAGAAATAATCCAATGCAAGCAAGATCTAAAGAATTGATTCAAGTTTCAAAATGAAGCAACTTGCAAGAATTCATGATAAGAAGTATGAAAACATAGAGCTGAGTAATTGAATCCTCACTAGGTGTGTATACACTCTATCACTCGGTGTCTAAGGGTTTAATCACTCAAGTCTCTTCCTAATCATGCTTTCAAGGTTTTGCTTTTCATATAATGACGATTGGATTTTTGACGGTTTAGAATTTCTCAAATAAAATCTCGTCGAAGTATAGTTTCTAAACCAAGCAATAATCCTTTCATACAAAAATTTGTTTGTCACAAGTACAAACCCCTAAAATTAATAACCGAAGTATTTAAACCTCAGGTCGTTCTCCCTAGAATTTACAATAAAGTGTCTTGTTATTGGTTGTGAGTTATATTTGGGATTTTTAAGATTTTAGACAAGAAATATAAATGGCAAAGAAAATAAACTAACAACTAGCAAAGCTCTTGGCAAGATATGAGAACTAGAAGTCCTATCCTAGTTATCCTCTTCAATTGTGATAACAAATTATCCATTGCTCCCACTTAGTTAACCTCTAACCATGGAGGAAAGTCAAGTGGATGAATCAATTTGATTCCTCAAGTCCTAATCAACTCCTAAAGGAAAGACTAGCTTTAGAGGTATTCAAATCAATTAGCAACTTCTAATTATCAATCAACAAAAGGATTAGATAACTCAAGAGTCACTAATTACTCAACCAAAGCCAAGAGGAACAAAAGCTACACTAAAATCCAACCAAGCATTTCATCAAACACTTGGAAGGCACAAAAGAAAAGCAAAGCAAATTGACAACAAGAA
>NW_026264025.1:10501-14803 GCF_000817695.3 Arachis duranensis
TAAAATCTAGATCTAAGAACTAAACCTAATCCTAATCCTAATTCTAGAGAGAAGTGAGAGCTTCTCTCTCTAGAAACTACTTCTAACTACTAAACTAATCCTAATGGTAACTAACATATGGTAAAGTATGAAAGTATGTTGATTCCTCTTCAATCCTTGGGTTAAATAGCATCAGAAATGAGTTGGATTGGGCCCACAAGGCTTCTAAAATCGCTGGCCACGTTTTGCTTCAAGTGGACTAGGTGGCAGCAACGGCGCGTGCGCGTACTATGCGCGCGCGCACCACCATACTTGTAGCAACTATGGCAAATCTTATATCGTTTCGAAGCCCCGGATGTTAGCTTTCTAACCCAACTGGAACCGCATCATTTGGACCTATGTAGCTCAAGTTATGGTCATTTAAGTGCGAAGAGGTCGGCTTGACAACTTTCCGGTTCTTTCATTTCTTCATGAGTTCTCCAACTTTTCATGCTTCTTTCTTCATTCCCTTGATCCAACCTTTTCCTCCTAAATCTGAAATCACTTAACAAACATATCAAGGCATCTAATGGAATCAAGGAGAATTAGATTTAGCTATTTTAAGTCCTAAAAAGCATGTTTTCACTCTTAAGCACAATTAAGGGAGAAGTTATAAAACCATGCTATTTCATTGAATAAATGTGAGTAAAAGGTTATAAAATCCCCTAAATTAAGCACAAGATAAACCCTCAAAATGGGGTTTGTCATATAACAATCAACAAACAAGTGATGCACGAATGCAATTATCATGAGGACTTATTAGGGTTGTAATGGGGTTAGGGTTAAGGTGGGATAGATATGGCTAAGTGGACTAAAATGATTGAATCCTTGATTAGTTTAAGTATCCAACTCAACCTATATCAATCCAATAACAAAGATATGCAATCCTAACTTCCCATCATTTTTTTTTCGAATTTTTTTTAAAAATAGATTTTAATAAAATTAAAAATAAAACGCCTAATCTAAGCAATCAAACAACTAATAGTTGTTAATCACAGTCAATCCCCGGTAACGGCGCCAAAATCTTGGTGCGGTATTTTACATCCCACAAACTAACCGGCAAGTGAACCGAGTCGTACCAAGTAATACCTTACGTGAGTAAGGGTCGATCCCACGAGGATTGATGGATCAAGCAACAATAGCATTTGATAGGATTAGTTAGGCAAGCAGAAAATGGTTTTGAGATATTCAAAGAGCATTAAACAGTACTTTAAAAATTTTAGAAAGCAAGCAGCAATGAGTTGGGAATAAAATATTTGGGAAAGCAGTTAAGGTTTCAGAGTTATCTATTTTCCGGATTAACTTTTATTACTAATTAATTTAATCATGAAAGATTTAATTTCACGGCAAACTATATGTGACTAGACCCTATTTCCTTAGACCTTCCTAGTCTCCTCTAAAATTTATTAACTGTCAATTCATTGGTCAATTAATTCCAATTAGAGGGTGATGATCAATTTCTAGTTTATATGCCAAAAGAATCCTAATTATCCAAAAATAAGGGGATTATATGTCACGTATCCCTTTAAATACAAACAATTAGAAATTCAGTATAATATGTTTTCAAGCTGTTGTTCAAGTAAAGAGCTTTTCCAAGTTTTACAAGAACTCAATTAGAACATGGGTCATACTTCTATTTCACCCATATTCATAAAATAAAGAGCAAAAACAATTATTGAAATATAAATCTAAACATGGATTAAATTAGAAAGATCAAACGAATAAATCTATACAAATAGACAGAGCTCCTAACCTTAACAATAGAGGATTAGTTGCTCATGGTTCAGAGAAGAAAAATAAGGGTTCTGGTAAAAATGTACTGAGTTCTTATCTGATGGCATCTAAGTTCCTATTTATAACTAATCCTAATAAATTTGAAATCTAATTATCTAAAATTAAAAATAATATCTTTTCATAAAAGTAAGATTTTGAATTTAAATTCGAATTAATTAACAAGTCTTCAGCTGATGGGTGGGAACCACTTGTTTTGTTCATTCTGCAGCTTCTAATCTGTGTTTTCTGGGCTAGAAACTGGGTCAAAATAGCCCAGAAATTGCCCCCAGTGTTTTTCTGCATGTGGCGCATGTCACGCGTACGCGTTAGTAAATGCAAAAGCAAGGAAGCATATATTGTTGGAATGAGGTAAATAACTAGAATGGAGTGAGTGAATCAATGTGACAGTGAAGAAAAGAGTGTGTGAGTTCTAGATTGCGCGCGGTAAAGAACACACGCACACTCGCATAAAAAGCTTTGTCACAATTACACAAAAGAAGTATGCACTACCCTCATTCTAGTATGCTTGAAATACTTTAATCTTGTAGGTTTGGACAACCAAACAAGTGATAAAGAAGTATGAAAGCATTCAAGCAAATATACAACATATGGATGCATATGATCAAGAAGCACAATGCATTAAGGTAAATGCACAACATCCATTATCAAAAAATTGCCTAATCAAAGAAAGGATTCAAATCACATGGTGGCCAATCATGCAATTAAAAAAGACTTAAAAAGCTTGAAGGCAATTCTCATTCACTTGGTATTCACAAATGTTCAACGAAGAAACTCATAACCAAGTAGCAAAATATAACCTTAATCAAAGAATCCAACAATGAGTATAAACACAATGATGTTAAGATAACATCTTATCAGTAATCAACAGTAATACACAGTAACCAAGATTTATAATCCAACACTTATAAAGAGAAACAGAAAATAAAATGAAAACTTAAACTAACGAAACAAATAACTAACTATCTAACTAAAGAACTGGTTATAGATGATGTTTGGTAGTGTTGGATGATGGGTAAAGAAGGGAAAGAAGAGAAGAGAAGAGAGAAGAAGGAACGAAATGGAATGTGACTAAAAGATTTTAGCGGCAATTATAACATTTGCCAGTAAAGACCTTTTTAATGGCCACAAAAAGTATATAACTATTAGTGGCTGTTTTCTTGGCAATTTATGTGGCCACCAAAAATAATTCCAAAATTGTAATGTTATTCATTTTTAGCGGTCATTACTATTGCCACCAAAACCCATTTTACCGGCAATTTATATGGCCACTAAAAATAATTCTAAAATTATAATATTATTTACTTTTTGTTAACATTATTATTGCTGCTAAAATCCTAAGACTTTTTATAGTTATATTATACTCATTTTCTTAGAAGCAATGAACTACCTTTTTTTAGAATCTCAATTATTTGTGCCAACAATTATTATTATTATGCATAATATAAATATACTGAAATTAATTACTACAAAATGAGATATTTCATTAAACTCAAAATATTGATACATAAATTTCTCTTGAAAATTAATAAATTATGTTACAATTCTAAACAACAAAAAATGCCAATATAAATATTTAAATGAGTTAAAGACATCAAGTAATTTTCATTGACAAAACTTGTCCTCTTTTTCACAAACTTTCTTATGCAACCAATCCAAATGAGCTACCCGAGAAAAAGGATTTGCAATCTATAAGCATTAAATTCCTCAGAAAAATACGAAAAATACAAGAATCAATTACTTCAATATGCCAAAAGGAAAATTTAAAACCTTTTGCATGGCAGTGGGAATTGTGACAATTTTTTGAATGGCTGAAGAAAGCTGCTGCTTGTTGTAGGACCAGTCAACTATGGAGCGAATGCCCACATCTGATGAGGCCTTACACCATCTTCGAACATAGTACTTCATTACTTCTGCAAACATTATGCAAATGCTTCCTTGTTTAAAATGCAAAGAATAGAATCGTTATTTGTTAATCATAAAACAAGACATTTTACCAGCTTTTGTTTCAAATAGTCTGGACATTCAATCTCGTATAGAGTGTAACTTGATACCAAGTTTTCATAGAACTTCCTAGCATAATGAACCTGCAAGAATTAAATGACACCTGCAAAAATTAAATTCAATTCAGGTTCCTTCAACAGAGGAACAAGACAACAATTCCAGAATTTCCCATCAAGTTAGTGGAAAAATTTTTAAGATGTAGTTCAGCATTTACCCACCCAACTCCTATCAAAACACTGAAAACAAACACAAACAATAACAAACACTAAGATCAATTCCTTCCCTGAAATGCCTACTACTTCCTGTAGTTATGCATATGTCACAGCCCAAAATGAGCTATGACTGGCACTCAAGAATAAGAGTTCCCTAGCAAGCCTAACAGATTCGAATATAAGATAAATAAAAAGGCTACAAATAATTTTTGATAAATTTACACTTTCTAGAATGAATAATTACATAATTTAACAAAAATAAAATAAATAAATATAG
>NW_026264026.1:0-1172 GCF_000817695.3 Arachis duranensis
GCTCTTGTCAGTAATGTGCAGGCGGGAAGGTGGTTAAATGAAAGGAAATGGCGTACCTTGGGGAAGGGCAGGTCCTTCCCTATTTAAACTGTGTCAGAGGTGGGCTCAGAGGGGACGAGCCCACTTTCCACGAAGATTCCCCCCAGCTGTGTTGGGGGAATGGTGAGGACGCGTGTCCAGGTGTCGTGGTGAACGCTGAGAGCTCGACCGCTCGGGTCGGGTTCTCGATGGGTCGGGCCGACCCGTACGTGACTTGGGCCAGGCCGTAACAGTGCCCCCACGCGCCGATAATCAGCCGTATAGGCTGTTGGCGGCGAGTCTTCTATCATTGTTGTCGTTCGGTCGGCCGTTCGTGTGGGAAACGCGCTGCCCGCATGCGTGTCCGTTCGTGGTTCGGGGCGTTCCTTTGTCGCCTCGTTTCTCGTGCGGGGCATTAAATGCCCATAAAAGATTGAAAAATTCCGTGTGTGCAAAGATGATTCTGCCCCCAGGTCTTTCGCGCTTCCACTAGAGCGGTTTTGAACAGTTTTATGTTTCTGTTCTTCTTCCATTTACTTTCCTTTCCTGATCATACTGCCCATTCGTCCTTCCATCGCTCTCATCACACAAAGGTTGTTTCCATTGCTCTAGTGTGCTTCGTCCTTATTTGAACTTCCTCAATTCATCCAGGTAACTACTTCTTTTTCCTTTCACTTTGATGAGTGTTTGCATGTCTGCCATGATCATTTTTCCTGTGCTTGCTCTTTTCTTGTTGTTCATGGGCGCATTTTTGTGGATGCACTTTCTTTTTCTTTTGTTGATCGTGGTGTGTCATGGGGGGTGGTGCGCGAAATTGTGAACAATACTTTTTCACAACTCTCATAATCCCCGGTCATGAACCCCAAAAACTTGGTGTTCAATACCATGGCATTACACAACTTCGCACAACTAACCAGCAAGTGCACTGGGTCGTCCAAGTAATAAACCTTACGCGAGTAAGGGTCGATCCCACGGAGATTGTTAGTATTGAAGCAAGCTATGGTCATCTTGTAAATCTTAGTCAGGAAAACTCAAATAGTAATGGTGATGAACGAAAATAACAAAAAGGTAAAGATAGAGATACTTATGTAATTCATTGGTAGGAACTTCAGATAAGCGCATGAAGATGCCTTCCCTTCCGTCTCTCTGCTTTC
>NW_026264026.1:4384-6168 GCF_000817695.3 Arachis duranensis
TTTCCCCGGACTTCGATGTGTCGGCGATCGGAGTTTTCAAGACCATCAAGGATGGCAAAGTTGTCGATATGCCGAAAAAGTGATGTCTGTATTATTTGAACTTTTTGAACTTTTGTTATTATGACTTTGGTGCCCGTTAGTGGGTTTGTGGGCTTGTTTGCCCGTAAATTTGACTCCTTGTTTTATTCGTCGTCGAATTACTTTGCGTTTCCGTTTACTCGTGTTGGCCGTTTATGGCGTGTGTTCTTGCGGTCGTTCACCGTATTTTTCGAACTGAGGGCTCCCGGGGTGATCAGTCCCGAGGCCTCGCATCATCGTTCTTATAATGGTTGCTCAGAGAGTTAGCATTTGGAAAACGGCATAGACAGATATATAATGTAGAAAGTTAAGAGTTTAGAAAATAACATAGGCAAATGTAGCATGTAAAGAGTTAGGAGGGTTTAATCATTATATCAAAGACACTGAAGTGCTATTACGAAATAGATGGCTTATGAATAAAACCTCCTTAAGTTATCCGCATTCCATGTCCTCGGGACCTCCTTGCCGTTAAGTCTTTCTAGCTTGTATGCTCCTCTCCCGATTACCTCTTTGATTCGATATGGTCCTTCCCAGTTCGCCGCTAGTTTGCCTTCTCCCGGGGTGGACGGGCCGATGTCGTTACGCCTCAGGACGAGGTCGTTTTCTTCGAACTTCCTTTTGAGTGCTTTGGCGTTGTAGCGTAAGGTCATTCTTTGTTTTAGCGCTGCTTCTGCCAGGTGGGCCATTTCCCTGGTTTCTTCTATCAGGTCTTTTTCGACGGCTTCGTCTACTCCCTTCAGGAGTAATCGTGGACTCGGCTCTCCGATCTCTACGGGTATCACTGCATCTGACCCGTAGGTTAGTCGGAAGGGTGTCTCTTTGGTGGAGGATTGTTCGGTTGTTCGGTAGGACCATAGGACTGAGGCTAACTCGTCGGCCCAAGAGCCTTTCTTGTTATCCAGTCTCTTCTTGAGCCCTTGCAGGATGACCTTATTTGCGGACTCGACCTGCCCGTTTGTCTGTGGGTGCTCTACCGAGGAGAATCTCTGCTTTATGCCCAGGCCGGTGAGGAATTCTGTGAACTTTTTGTCGGTGAATTGTGTCCCGTTGTCCGAGATGACCACCTCCGGGATACCGAACCGTGTTATTACTTGTCTCCACATGAATTTCCTGCAATTGGACGAGGATATGCTGGCTAGCGGCTTGGCCTCTATCCACTTGGTATAATAGTCGATAGCAACTATAAGGTACTTGACTTGCCCTGGGCCTACCGGGAAGGACCCAGGAGGTCGACTCCCCAGTGCGAGAAAGGTCGGGAAGACGTCAACAGATTTAGCTCGGTTGCCGGTGCTTTGTAAAAATTTGCGTTCTCCTGGCATTTGACGCACTTCTTCACGAACTCTTTAGAGTTCTTCATCATCGATGGCCAGTAATAGCCAGCTCTGATAAACTTCCTCGCTAGCGCTTTGCCTCTAATGTGGTGACCACAGCACCCTTCATGGACCTCTCTGAGCACATAACCTGTTTGGCTTGGATGCAAGCATTTCAGCAAGGGTTGGCTGAGTCCCTTCTTGAACAATTGACCTTGTATGATCGCATACTTGGCCACTTTCCTTCTTAATGCTTTGGCCGACTTCTCATCGCCAGGGAGCTTACCGCTTTCCAAGAAGTCGGTAATCGAGTTCATACAGGAGGGATCTTCCTTTGTTATGTGGAGGGCAACCGCTGCCTCTTTTATCAGCCCTTGAATGAGAGACCGGTTGCCC